>NC_090728.1:138860659-138875659 GCF_036898095.1 Palaemon carinicauda
TGCTAGCCATGCCCAGGTATACCAGCTTTCAGCAGGGAGCAGGTTGCCTTCCCGAGGATTACCATGCTCGTCCGATCTTGGCCAAGAGTTAGACGACTGTTTCGTAGTGATGCAAGTTAGCCAATGAACTTGCTAGGATCCACCAATCGTCTAAACCTCTTGGGAGACAAATGTCTACTCTCTGAACCCAGGATGACACTAGGGTAACATTGTCGTGCAATGTGGTGGCCTGAGTGGTAACGTTCCTGACTGGTATTCGCCAGGCTGTGGTAAGAGTCCCAATCAAACTCTTTAGTTAATATTGTCACTGCAACCTCGCCATCCTTGTGAGCTAAGGATGGGGGTTTAGGAGAGGCTATAGGTCTACCTGCAGAGTCATCTGCAGCCTTTGCCTGGCCTCCCTGGTACCAGTTTGTGTGTCGAGGGAACTTGGGTGCTGATCATATGTAGTATATATGCCAACTTACAGGCCAAGGCTGTGGTCAAAGAAATGGTGGTTTAACATATCCTCACAACTACTGAATATCTCCATAGTCGCTGCTTACAGATTCTATTAGCATGTGAACCCTGACTCACATGTGGCCCGTAAAGATTTCAGACGCTGGTAAAAATCCAGATATCGACAAACAGACAAGGTGGGCCAACATCAACAGTACCTAGGGCAGTATGATATGATAAGGTAAATTACTTTTTGGAGCAGTGCTCTTAAGAAAGGTGTTATGTCTGCAAGAAAAACACGCTTGAATTACCAAAAGTGTGGAAAAAAGACTCCATAAAATGTGTAGCATTCCACAAGAAAAAAGTTCAATGTCTGTAGGAAGTTTAATATTTCTCAAACAATCAAAGATTACTAGAGCTTTGTCATAACATTTAATGTATGATATATATTTATGTTTACTCCATAAATTACCATTTATTTTATTATTTTCTTTCAAAGGGTGAATTTTCAGTTTTTTTGTAAATATTGTACCCTTAAGTGTCCAACGTTCCCGTTTTGGGAACACACCAAAATTGGTAAAATAGATAACAAATCTATTTCTTTTATCATAAATTACACCTAAATTAATAAGTTTAGAGATATTTGTGCATCAACCGAACTTTCTTTTGTATGCAGACATTAAAGGGTTAATAATATGAAAGTGAGCAGTGACACTGGAAGGAAACATTACTGAAGCCATAATTCAAGTCATTTGAATGAACTGTCAGATGCTAACCAAATCTGCGTCTAACCTTCGGAGTCGAAAATTAGTTGACAGGAATCCAGAAGAGGTTATGGTGCAATAAAATGTGTCGTATTTGCTTTCCCCTCACACGTGGTAAAAAAATCTCGAATTCATGAGGGTTTCACAGACCCAACGCGTTTCCATATTTTTTCCAGAACTTTTGCCGACCTTCGACTCTTCCAAAAATTTCCTCCTAACTGGTGGATTAATTTTACTCGTTTTATGGCCAGTGATAACAGGATGTTATTTGGATTGATGAATATTCTATGCTAGAAATTCATGCTGCTTCTGAGCAAAATATCTGATGTATGTTTCTATATTTTTCTTTATTTTGTTCCTTTTAATCTCTCGGTTTTAAAACTATGATTTGTGACTGTAGGAAAGGTCAGACAGTCAGACTATTGTGAAAAATTCCTCATTTTGAATATCATAAATCGTTTCTTTATATTGGACCTTTTTATATTATTAATAAACTTTATTTCGAAAAAAAAAAAAACAATAGCAGTAATTTATATTTTAATCTCTTTCTTCCTCCACATACAAATACAATAGATTAAATGCTTAGATGAATAATTAAATTCATGCGTAGGTTAAATATTATTAACAAATAAGAGAGTATTGAATCTCCCCTTTGTTAGAAAGTTATCTTCATTAGTCTATAAGCTAATCATTCATCTAAACCTGATATTCATAGTTCCTTAATTATCTAAAGATGATACTAAATTTAGAAACCCAATTGTTGCAGATGAAAATTACGATTAGTGAATGCTGGATGTCCAGTTGTATTTATTTTATAATAGATGAAACTGTGTAATGACTGTTTGATGAACATGTCTTGATAATTATGATTATTTGGGCTTCCTTCTTAGTTTGCATATTTATTCAGTACTTTTCCTATTTATTCATAACATTTCCTATTTATTCATAACTTTTCCTATTTATTCACGACTGTTCGTATTTATTCTTGATTTTTCCTATTTATTCATGACTTTTTCTATTTATTAATGAATTTTCCTATTTATTCATGACTTTTTCTACTTGTTTATGAGTTTTCCTATTTATGACTTTTCCTATTTATTCATTTTTTTTCTATTTATTCATGACTTTTCCTATTTATTCAGAATTTTTCCTATTCATTCATGACTTTTCCTATTTATTCATGACTTTTCCTATTTATTCATGGCATTTCCTATACATGACTTTTCCTATTTATTAAATTTTTTTCCTATTTATTCATAACTTTTCCTATTTATTCATAACTTTTCCTATTTATTCATAACTTTTCCTATTTATTCATTATTTTTCCTATTTATTCATAACTTTTCCTATTTATTCATAACTTTTCCTATTTATTCATAACTTTTCCTATTTATTCATGATTTTTCATATTCATTCATGATTTTTCCTATTTATTCATGACTTTTTGCATTTATTCGTAACTTTTTTAATCTATTCGTAACTTCTTTTTATTCATAATTTTTCCTTTTTTCTTCAATATTTTCCGCATTTATTCACTACATTACAAATGAAAAAAAGTATGAAACAAAGAGCAAAATTTTCATTCATATATCTATATATTCGGATATGACTGAAAGATTTGAACATCATACAAGTATGAACAAAGAGTCTGTTTATGATGTTGTGATCCCACTAACTAGTATGTTTTATAACCTCTCAAGTTCAATATTTTCTTTTTTATTGTAATTGTCTTAAGCATCAAGCTCTTAGACAAATCTCTTTCAAATATCCTCGTAAACTTCCTAATATTGAGATTTTAATTCCATCCCTATCTACCTTTAACTTTCCTTCTTTATGCAGTAAATCATTCATTCGATCTTTTCCTCCAGTAACATTTTCATTTGAATTAATCTGTAAATTCTAAATATATATTCCATTCATTTTTGTAAATTTTCGTTTTAATCCTCTACTTTCTAATACTTAATTACCTCGACAAACAAAACTGGATGTTGTATTCAGTTTGTTCGTCTTCCTTTTTCTGTCCACAAGATATATAAAAATATTAATAAAATATTTTAATTGATGGTCATGGATGGAGAATAGACACATAAGAGAATAGACACATAAGAGTTCCATTGCATTTGTTCAAAGTTTAAAGAAAGTCAAATCATGTGCGACCAACCAGTTGACTTTCTCTCATCTAACTTTACTAATTATCTCCGACGGCGAAGTTCGCAAAGCCCTCAAACCACCCCCCCCCCCCCCCCCCCGCCCGGTAAGATTTCATATGTACTGTATCTTTAAAGTTAAATGGGCTTGGTGGATAGAATATATAGGCTATTTACACTTGGTAAATATCCGCTATTTAAATGTTTTCTAGTTTGCAACAAAATCTGCCAATTTTGCTTAAAATTTTTTTCATGAAAGTTCAAATTCCCCTTGTTTTTTATCCTCTGCCACCAATATTTTCTTTTTAACTTGAGGATACCTGATCTTCTACCTATATTCTTAAAATGAGAAAAAATTAGATAGAGAAAGATAATGGTTCGACCAGTGCTAATAGCTTATTTAAATATTTAGAATAGGAATAGTGAATTATCAGAGGACATTTTTAAAGCACTATTTCTAACAACCTCTTAATATTCTTTTATGATGAAATCAATAGAAAATCATTGCTTTGGCTTATTGCACGTGTATAATGGTCAATTCGAGATTTAAATGGTTCAAAAAAAAAATCAGCTGAAAGAGATTACGGTAATTTTTTATCCAAACTGCTAAAAAAAATTCTCTGTTGGATCTTTGTTGAGCAAAGGTCAAATCAATCATTTGTGTTTTCAATGTCTCAGTTATTTTCCAATGTAAGCTGCTGAGAGACCAGTATTAGCTAAACTAGTTATCTCTCTCTCTCTCTCTCTCTCTCTCTCTCTCTCTCTCTCTCTCTCTCTCTCTCTCTCTCTCTCTAAGCTCCATTTTAAGACTGCTTCAACCCATCTAGTAGTGTAGGCCATCCTGAACCGCTCCCTTCTAAATGCTTTTCACTCAAGGCTAATTTGAAAAAAAAAATACTATAAGTTTGCATCCCTGAATCAGTTGCTTTTCTAGCTTTTTATTATTAAATAATCATGCTATGATTACATATTACTAGTGTACACGACCCACCAGATGTCGATATATAGACAAACACGCCCACGCCCACGCACCCCTCTCGCCAGGGTATGACTACTCCTCTCTCCCTACCTGAGGGACGGGGGCAGCTAGAGTGACTTAAAATATATATATATATATATATATATATATATATATATATATATATATATATATATATATATATATATATATATATATATATATATATATATATATATATATAAATAATGTATGTATGTATATATATATATATATATATATATATATATATATATATATATATATATATATATATATATATATATATATATATATATATATATATATATATATATATATATATATATATATATATATATATATATATATATATATATATAAATAATGTATATATATATATATATATATATATATATATATATATATATATATATATATATATATATATATATATATATATATATATATATATATATATATATATATATATATATAACGGATTTTGAGCGAAGCGAAAAATCTATTTTTGGGTGAGATGGCCATGTCGTCCTGATAGAAGTTCCTATAGGGTAGCTTCCTAGGGTATATTACAACTACGGCGATATTCCCAGAGAATTTACCTTAAGGTACCAGAATTCTAACTCCTGGGGCGAGTATCCCTCGTGAAAGGGATATCGCGACATATCAGAGGATGTATTCTTGACACGCCACATGGCAATCTACATCCCGAACAGAGATTTCGTCTCGCAGGGGGCAGTTGGCAAGAAACGAATTCGGGAAAGAAAAAGGGGGAGCCGCTCCCAAGGCTCCCTATCTCCCGATTCGTAAGCGTGCCTGGTGCTAATCCTGGCGCTATCTGTATTACTTGTAGCGTACACGAGGTGCTACAGATACTGTATGTAGGGAGGGGTCCTACAGCCCTTTCTTAGAAAGGCAAGGGCGGGTCCATCAGGACGACATGGCCATCTCACCCAAAAATAGATTTTTGGGCTCAAGCCATGTCGTCCTGATGGAAGTATACCAGAGCATTACTGTATCTGTGGATTCTCAGAACGTGCCGTACTCCCCGGATGTAATTTTTCCCGGTCGACTAGACCTAGAGACCTAAGATGTTACCGTTATACATCTTTTAAACTAGCTATAAACCATGTTAGAGCTTCCTGCCCCCTACAGGGAAGAGTCCTACTAGACTCTGGAAAAGTCTCGAAGAGTACATATACCTATGTATGAATACCAGGCAAGCTAATATAGTGGTCTCGCCCTATATTAAGTGGAGCATAGTTTGTAAAGAACCACTGCGTCAATATGAAATATCGACCAGTTCTCCACACAATACTTGTATTGGACAAAGGTTTATATCCGCATAAGAGGAAACTAGTAAAACTGCCATCGTCCCCTTATGGGACGGGGCCTCCCGTTAAGGGAAAGCATAAACCAATGCAACATATCTTGCATAAAGGAACAATTCTATTAGAATTATCCCAGATAAGGTACATAGAATGAATGCCCAATTATACCAATAAATTGACACAGGTGAAGGAGACGCAAGGTTCTCAAGAACAAGTTCATTGACAGACAATAAAGAGACAGGTTAACCACAATTATATATATATATATATATATATATATATATATATATATATATATATATATATATATATATATATATATATATATATATATATATATATATATATATATATATATATATATATATATAAGAGGAGGATAACCCAAAACTTTAAGCATAAGTATGATAGTAAACAGAACTGTTTATCTGAAAGAAAACACATTAAATGCCACTTTTAAGATACCGAGGTATCAAAGTCATAAAAGTCTGTATTACAAATCAATGACATTAGCATTAGAAACGCTCAGCACACATGTGTGCACTTATGCTAGGTTCACCTTTGGAAATGGAACAGTCTACATGGGCAACTCAGTGCCCTCACTTAGTTTGTAGTACGGTATGTAACTACACACTCACCTTGGAATTAATCGTCCCAATTAAAACCACTGTTCCTCGCAGAGTTAAACAGTAGGGTTAACGACGTGACCCACTGCTACCACAGATCTCTTTAGTTCCTCTACTTGCTTCGCATAGTGGCGAAAGAACACTCTGGAAGACTTCCAGCCAGTGTATGAACGGAGATGTTCAAAATCCATACAATTAAAGAAATTTAAGGATGAGGCAACTTTCCTCGGATCGTGACCTGCGGGTGTACTGTCAGGATCCGCTCTGCGAATAAAATATGTGATTTTTGCTTTGAGTTGATTCAGAGATAAATTTGAGCCCTGGACGCGAGTGCAAATAGGAAAATAACTTTTTGTGTCAAATCCTTTAACGCACATTCTTCATTGCACAACAGAGAAGCGAAATGAAGAACTTTGTCTAAGGACCATGAAATGGCCTTTGGAGGTGCTGAAGGTCTGAGCCTAGCGCAGGCTTTCGGAACTTTATTAAAGAACTCGTTACCTGGGTCGACCTGGAAGGCATATAGAATGGGTCTTGTCAAAGCAGACTTACACGTTGAAATCGTGTTAGCTGCCAATCCTTGACCATGGAGGTGGATGAAGAAAGATAATCAGAAGTCTGTCGAGATCTCCTGCGGATTCTTTGCCTTGACAAAGGCCACCCATTTTCTCCAAGATGACTCATATTGCCTTCTAGTAGATTTGCACTTATATTCCTCTAGGAAGTCTATGCTGGCTTTCGAAATCCCGAAACGCTTTCTCACCGCTAGGGAGAGAAAATCATGAGCTGCAGGGTCCGGGTTTTCTGTAATGAAGCGCAGACAGTCAACTTCTGGACTCGCTGGGTCAGAACTGGATCTGGTAGTGGTACAAACTTCAGCTGTAGTTCCAATGCCAGGGGGAACCACACGCTGTTCGGCCACTTGTGGGCTACTATTGCCGCTACCCCTTTGAAGGATCTCAGTTTGTTGAGGACCCTCAACAGAAGGTTGTGAGGAGGGAACAGATAAATCCTGGACCCTCTGTTCCAGTTGAGGGACATCACGTCCACTGCTTCCGCTAAGGGGTCCTTGTACGGGGACACGTACAGGGGCAACTTCTTGTTGTCTTTCGTCGCAAAGAGGTCTATCTGCAGTTCTGGGACTTGATTCAGAATGAAGGAGAATGATCCTGCGTCTAAGGACCATTCCAACTCTATCGGTGTGAACCTGGATAGAGCGCCCACTGTCACATTGCGGACTCCTTGAAGGTGAACTGCCGACAGGTACCACTTCTTCTTTTCCGCCAATCGGAAGATGGTCAACATCACCAGGTTGAGAGGTGGTGACCTCGATCCTTGTTGATTCAAGCATCTCACAACTACCTCGTTGTCCCTCACCAACCTTATGTGGATCGAGTGACGTGCGGAAACTTTCTTTAAGGTAAGGAGCACTGCCATAGCTTCTAGAAAGTTTATGTGAAAGGTCTTGAATAGCTTGGACCAAGTCCCCTGGACTTTTTTCCGATGAGAGTGACCTCCCCATCCCTCCTTCGAGGCGTCTGAGTGAATCGTCACTGACGGGGGAGGTGGCTGAAGAAGAACCGACTTCTTTAGAAGTCTTGCTTGGGACCAAGGCCTGAGAAGAGTACGTAGCCGAAGCGGAACTGGTCTTCTCCGATCTCTTCGCACGATTGATGCAAAACTTCTCCAAACTCCGGTTGCATCCTTTAGCCGTGCTCTTAGCACTGGGTCTGTCACCGAAGCAAACTGGAGAGAGCTCAGTACCCTCTCTTGTTCGCGTCTTGATATCCTTTCGGAATCTAGAAGTCTCTTGACAGAACCCGCTATCTCCTTCCTTTTCTTCGCCGGGATGGAGAAACGGTGTGACAAAAGGTCCCAGTGGATTCCCAGCCACTGGAACTTTTGAGATGGAGAAAGTCGAGACTTTTATCTGTTGATCTTGAAACTAGGTACTGTAGGAACTAGATCACTTGACTGGAAGCTTGCAAGCATTCTGTCTCGGATGCTGCCCACACCAACCAGTCGTCCAGGTAGGCTACTACCTGAATTCCCTTTAGGCGTAATTGTTTGAGAGCTCCAGCGACAAGGGTTTACACTCCTTCAGGGAGGGGCACGGCTTGTCGGCCTCGAATGCTTTTAGTACAGCCGCAAACCCTTTCTGTAAAAAGGGGAAGGCTCTAGCAGGAGAGGACACAAAGGAAGGGAGCTTCTTGCTCAATGCAGCTACTTTTGAGTTAGAGAAGCCCCTCTCTTTCAACGAGGATGAAAGCAGAGCTTGAGCCTTAGTATGGTCCATCACTATGACCTCCTTCGGCTCTGTCTCCTCCTTTGAAGCTGGTTCCTTCCTCAGCCGGACATAACAGTCCGGATATGATGCCTTGCTGGGCCAGAATTCCACCTCCTCTAGGGGAACTGAGCCCAGCTTATACGAGATGACAATTTCTCCAGTCGTCATTGGCATGTGCTCAGCATACCTCCATGGGTTAGCATCTGAGCACAAGGGAAGGTCTTTCACATTGAGCCTTTTCTGGGCCCATGTGATTCTGCAAGGCACTGCATCCACCGTTCCATAGCAGCCGCCTTCTCCTGATTCTCCTTCTGCATTTGTTGGATCATTCCAACAATCGAAGAGAGGGCCTGTCCCAGCTCTACTGGGAGACCGGCCGATGTTGAGGGAATAGGCTCCGGAATCTGAACCGGAGTAGCCGACTCCTCGTTGACCTCTTCCTCTACAACGTCCGGGGCTTGAACTTCATCCTGGCCTTCTGCCAGGAGGTCTTCTTCCAAACGCTCGTCCACGTCAGACATCCTGTCATCTAACTGGATGTCTTGCATCGTGACTGCGACTTCAGCATCCACCTGGATCTGACCTTGGGGGATCTCCTCTTGAGGCTGGGGAATCACTGCATCAGCTGATGCCTTAGGGAAAAGATACACCCTCATCTTCTCACTTGGAAGATAAGGGCCAGAGGTGTTCTTTTGGAAGCCCCTTACCCAGGGACGAAGCTTCTCCCTTGCTATATCCCTTGATTCCGCCGTCCTAGGGGAATCAAAGGCCTCAGTAATCAGGTTAGTGCACACAATACATACCTGAGGGTCCCAATACTGGAGATCATCCTTGGAGACAGCGCATGCTGCGTGTCTCCTACAAAACTCATGTCCGCAAAGGTTCTTGCTGCGGACGTTGCAGAAAACATTTCCGCACTTCGGAGGGTCCCCCTGTAAAGAGAAGAAATTTCCATGAGTATCAAGTGAACTATGTATCACTGGATATGCATAATATAGCATAACAGTTCATAAAAGAAAGACACACACTTGTGTTTCCCTCACAACCCATTATTGCAGCCTACCAGATAATAAAATCAAATTGTTAATCTCTTCTAGAGTAACCAGTGCAAGGTTTCCAGAGGAAACAGGTGAAGCTCACACCTAAGCAATGATTTTAAAATCCTGGATAATAGACAGGAAAGAACTCACTTTCCTATCTGTAGGGCAACAGCAAAGGACTCTGCAAGAAAACACAAAAGTGTTAGAACACACAGTGCTGTACCAAAACCCATACCATAGTTTTCTTCTTACTGTATATGTTATACTGAAGAATACTAGTACAGTATAGGAGGATACGTGCCGGCCGGCACTTGTCGGCCGGCAAACTCCATAACTAGCTTTAAAGTATACTACTTAACAGCTATAAGGCGGCAGAACTCTGGTTCAAATGCATGTGCCGGCCGGCAGCAACTGCCGGCCGGCAACAGCCAATGTCGGCCGGCAATGTCTGCCGGCCGGCACCTACACAAGGTAGTACCCAGCTGCCGGCCACACTCTTGGTGACCGGCAGACAAGGGCTGACATTAGCCAGCCGGAAAAGGTACAAGACCGATGCCAGCCGGCAGCAAAAGAACCAGAGGACTACACCTGCCCGGCTGCCGGATTATGAGGCCGGCAGCCGGGTCTGGTACAGCACTAGAAGAAAAATAGAATGGATGCCGGGATAAGAGTGTACACTACCTCCAAGCCCGGCAATCCGAAAGAGTGCATATAAGGAAGGGGAGAATCTAATTCAGGCTTCCTGACCAATGCCATCTGGCTCTACAGGTAGGCATGGATGAGGGACCAAGGGAGGTCCGGGCAGCACTCAAAATATAAGACCCTTGCCGGCCGGCAAGGGGCTGAGTCAATTCCACATCCTAACCTATACTAGGACCAGATGTAGAACGACGTACAGTACTGTAATGGCTAGGCCATTACGGAGATAGAGGGGAAGGGACAAAGAGGGTCCTACCAACCTTGCTTTAGTGACGGATCACCCGCAGCCAAGAAACTTATCTTAGCCTAAGGGAGATCTAAGGGGGAAGGCCAGCAATACTTGCCAGCTCCCAGAGCACCAAAGCAAGGAAGGTGTTGCTACTCCCAGGGAAGGAAACTTATCCTCCCCCGAGAACAGCAACAAGGACTAATCTGGTAGATCACAAAAGAAGGAATCATATCCACAGAAACCTTCGGTAGTGACCTAATGAGGCTAAGCCACCTTTGTCTGTGTCAGGCCAGCGAGGGAGACTCTACCCTAAGCCAGACAAACACAGACTCAGACTAAAAAACTCTGTTGTTCTGTCCCTCTTTGAACCAGACTTACTGGAACAGGAAGGTACAGTAACACCCCAGTATAGTTTTATCGAAAATAAATTCGGAAAAAAAACACTTAGGGATAAGCCCAAGGCTTAAACAGAGGGAAAGGGATTGCAGACCTTCTCCGAAGAAAAGAAAGCAACCGGGGAGTATGAGAAAGTATACTAAGGCTCCATAAGCAACTTAGCCTAGGCACCAAGAGAATCGATTACCTAAATCACCGAAACTCACTCGTATAAAATCTTGGAAATATTCCACACAATCTTAAATGTATAAAACATCGCCTAAAGCTTCAATAAAATTTTTATTACACTCAGAAAAACCAAAATCATGCATGAAGTACTAGGACCAAACGACTAGGCTACATGGCCTAGCGTAGGCCAGAATGGCGAATACTTCGCCAAAATAATACTAAGCACGAAAGGAAATCCTATGTAATGCTAAATAGCTAAAATTTATTAAAGCAAAACAACCGGGAATGTCGCTCTGACTAACTAAACTTATACCTAGCGAGCGACAGCGTCCATGACGCCGCCGGTAGGCTACGGCTCTTGTATCAAAGATTAATCCTATTAATCACTCAAAAATTTACCAAGAGCCTACATTTATACATAAAAGACATTGTACTCAACTTATCAGAGGCCGACGAAGACGGAGAAGCCATGAAAAGTAGAATAAATCCAAGATTTGCGAGAAACACAGGAAAAAAAACACCGAGTTGATAAGCTACGCAAAAAGGAATACAGATGGCGCCAGGATTGGCGCCAGGCACGCTTACGAATCGGGAGATAGGGAGCCTTGGGAGCGGCTCCCCCTTTTTCTTTCCCGAATTCGTTTCTTGCCAACTGCCCCCTGCGAGACGAAATCTCTGTTCGGGATACAGATTGCCATGTGGCGTGTCAAGAATACGTCCTCTGATATGTCGCGATATCCCTTTCACGAGGGATACTCGCTCCAGGAGTTAGAATTCTGGTACCTTAAGGTAAATTCTCTGGGAATATCGCCGTAGTTGTAATATACCCTAGGAAGCTACCCTATAGGAACTTCCATCATGACGACATGGCTTGAGCCCAAAAATATATATATATATATATATATATATATATATATATATATATATATATATATATATATATATATATATATATATATATATATATATATATATATATATATATATATATATATATATATATATTCAGATACTTTCTCTTTATTGTATGGGGTAGTGAGAATGCACACCACAGTCTTAACTAACAAATTTCCTTTCTTCCAATAATCTTTAAATGGAAAATGATGACTTTTTTTTTTTTTTTTTTTTTTTTGCTTCTTAAGTATACCTAAAGCCTTCTTTATAATAGGAACAATCTCGCACTTTTCGAAATCTCTACTACCCTCCTAGCTAATACAGTGATAATGTTTTCGCCTAGCATTTGCATGGCAGCAAGACTGATCCCCACACGTCACCATGAGTTTAAGCTGTTTACTGTGGAGGCCACTGCTGTGGTCGGGCACCACAATGGGATTGTTGGGCTTACCCGGCTGACGTTCTAGTGAGCATCTATCCTGATGAAACTTGCACCTTTGCCCTTTATTTAAGTTACGCTTTCCATTAGTCTAATTTCCGGCGCTTGAATTAAAAGAACATAAGTTAGATGTGGGAGGATGTTGTGTGTTTGTTACCACTACCCAACTGTTACATAATTAATTAATATTTTGTTCTACATGTAGATCTGTAGCGGATAATGTATGAGCCTTTTCCTTTTCTTTTTTTTTTTTACTTTCCCTTACCCATTATTCTAAAAGTGCATAACTATAATGCTTTCTCTTCAGTACACTTCCCATCTGCTTAACCATTTTTAAAATCAACATTGTGCTTGGTTAGAGAATGGAAGGAAACCTCCGTATAATTTCCATTAAATAATTTTAAATCCCTTCACGGTTGTAATGTTTTTCGTCCTGACTCTTTTATTGTTTTTTACGGAAAGATCCTAATTCTGTTGGGATTTTGGTAAATAGGAAGTAACATTGCCAAAATGTCCCATATAATTTATACTGAAGTGGAAAAAAGACGACAATACTCGCCTACACACACAACAAATTATCTAAAAAAATTTCACTTATTTTCTGAATATACAATCGGTAAAACCGGCACTGTAGACTACATAACTTCCCCTTAACTTAAATGACAAAGTTAATAGCTGTTAAGATGCTGGTTATGCCAAGTAAACAAATTAAAATCAAACTTTAGAAAAATAACTGTCGGGAAAAACACCAAAATAACAGACGCTTTGGAATGTAATATTAAAGTTTGTTCATGTTTTTGTATTCCTTTTTATTTTCTTACAAAGTTACAATACAAACAATGGATTGTCTTGTAACTTTTCTTGAGTTTATGAGGTTTTTCAGAACAATATCCCTAAAAAACATTACCTGCTCAATTACTAGATAACACCGTAATTCTTTTAATCAAATAACTGATGTAAAAACAACATTGTTGTTCACTGGTCCGTGTCTGTTATTGGACGCTTCACAGCCTCTAATCATAATTAATCAGAGAAAGTTTAGGGCTTTTAAAACTAGCTTACTTGGGAGTTCTTCTATCTGGTGTTTCTTTATTCGCTTTATTATTCTAGCAGTATTTATAAAAATCTGTTTTAAAGGTGGTAACTCTTATTTTCAAGACATATTTCATACATGTCAAACTCCTGTGTCATCTTGACATGTTGAGAAATAAAGATAACTATAGTACCTTAGATGGATTTGGAATTTATTCAAAAAGAAAGGTGACAATTTGAATAGGCTAAGAATAGTAGCCACTTCTAATTCCCTGAAAGACAAAGGTCTCAGACATGAGTTTTTTCTACTAGAAAAACTATATTCAGATGTATTTAGGATCACCAGTTAATCAAACTTTGTAACCATGGCAACGAAAGGGCTCTATAAACATATGAGAAATCTTGATTATGTTATATCCTAGTTTTACACTAATTGTCATTGTAATCATTTTAGATAACATGTATTTTACACAGCAAGTATTCCATAGAACAAGTATTTTATATAAAAAAAAACATTGCATCTAGCTTTGAAGGTTGGACAATATATTGTCTATTTTTTGTCTGGTAAAGACAGACTGGACTAAAATTCTAATTATGATATCGCTGCGTAATTCAACGTTTGCCTTTGTGAAGGCGCATGGCCCTACAAAAACAACATGAGAAGCTTCTCCTTTCATTTTCCCGCCTCCAGTGCCACAGAGTAGCGCTTTTGCGACCATTATTCACACAGACATAAAATTGCTCGGATTTCATATCTCTTTGTCTATTGAGTCAGTCGGGAAAGGGACTTTTCTGCCAGGAAGACAATGCTAGTTTAATCTATTCATGAGCTACATTGTTCCCTTTAGTTGTATGCTTATCTACATGAAACCTTCATGCCTAAATATGGTTTTGTGTATGTATGTTTGTATTTATATATGTATATATTTTCCTGTAGAAGATATGTAAATACTGTACATATGGGTATATATACATACACAGTATATTTTCACACGAACACGTATCTATTATATACATATGGAGAGACCCCTATATATATATATATATATATATATATATATATATATATATATATATATATATATATATATATATATATATATATATATTTATATATATATATATATATATATATATATATGTGTGTGTGTGTGTGTGTATATATATATATATATATATATATATATATATATATATATATATATATATATATATATATATATATATATATGTATGTATACTGTACTATATAGTGCTAAGGTACCACGGGAAAGACAAACCATGGTTCAGTAATGATTGTAGACGTGCTTATTTAGAGAAGCAGGAGACCTATCATATTTGGAAGAGTAACAGATCAGTTCTGACTTGGAATAACTGTACTCAGAGATTTTGTTCAGAGTTTGTTTCAACTGAAAAGGAATACAATTTAACCATGAAAGAAAATCTCTCTGGTACGACCCTGGAGCATAAGTGGTGGACTACTTTAAATTGGTGGTGTAGATGCAACAGTTCC
>NC_090728.1:138885659-138888159 GCF_036898095.1 Palaemon carinicauda
TCTTTATGATGTCTACCAAAGATATTTATTACTTCATTCTCAAAGGAGATTAATTGCAATAAAATGGGATTAGAAAAAAAAAAAAATATTTTTTTCAACCTTTTTTATGATAATGCATAGATCAAGAATGGAAACTGCTTTCTAATCCTTAAAACAATGGTCAGAAATATAAAAAGCTTGAGTTTGTAGGGGCTGGTTACCCCTTGGAGCTATTTCATGCTTACATGGTTTCGTTACCTGTATTTCTGTTATTGCCTTCGCCAAAATCAAAGATTTTGCAAAGGTTATGTATTCACCCGTGTGTGTTTGTTTGTTTGTGGGCAGCTTTACACAAACACTACAATACCAATTTTGACCAGATTAGTAGTCATGTTGAGTATGACCCAAGGATTAATCTCTAACATTTTGTATAAAGTACATCAAAGTACAAGTGCACAATAGAGAATATGCCATCGCAACCCCAAGCCGCCTTATTTTGCTCCTAACTCAAATGTGTACTTGAACTTCGATGTATTCCCTTCGAAATATAATGGATTTGTTCTTGGGTCATACCCCACATGTCCACCAAGTTTTGTTGAAATTAGTTCTTTAGGTTTTGCATAATGTTGTTCATGAGAAAAAAAAGAAAAAAAAAAATATTTTCCTCTTAACTTGTACTTCAATGTATTTTCTTCAAAATCTAATGTATTGGCCTTTGGGTCATACCCCTACATGTCCACTAGGTTTCGTTTATATCGATTTTATGGTTTTAATGTTCTCTCCAAACAAACAATTAACGATTTTTTTCAAAGTACTGCTGCGTAATTGTTCTTTGAAGTACTTAATTCAAAATGATATAGAATCATCCTTGGGTTATAACCAACATGGCTACCAAGTTTGGTAAAAATCGGTACTGCAGTTTGTGGGTAAAGTTGCTCACAAACAAACAAACAAATACATCGAAGTTCGCAAAATTTTCGCTAAAATTTCCGTTTGTTTATTTGTGAGAAACTTCACACATAAACTTCGGTACCGATATTGACAAAAATTGTAGTCGTGTTGAGTATGACCCACGGATGAATTTTATTAAATTTTTGGATAAAGTACATCAAAATGTAAATACGGAGCAGTACTTCGAAAATAGCTGCAGTGTCAAGTAAATTTCAAATATTTGCCTTTTTTTTTTTTTTTTTTTTTTTTTTTTTTTTTTTTTTTTTTTTTTTTTTTTTTTTTTTTTTTTTTTTTTTGAACAGCATTACGTTAACTGTCCGCTACCCAGAGACGCCATCTAGAATTGCATTAATGAAATGAAACGGGTTTAACAAAGATTGAGAGAGCTATGCTGAAAGGGTCTGGTGGGGAATAAGATCTGTGTGGGGGAAAAAGATGACGTTTTGTGGTGAGAAGAATCCTTGAAAAGGGTAAAATATAAGGTGGTGGTGGTATTGATGACTATTACTATTTCTAGTGTACGCAACCCGTCAAAAGGACAACTAGATATCTAGCTATCCACATGAACACACGCACACATAATTAACCCTTCCCATCCAATCAACCCCCCACCCCCATCTTCCTGACTACAACCTGCTGATTCGGCAATTTGTGAGAGATTGTGGTTTCCGAGCGTACCTCATGCGGTATCCCCTCTCACCAGGGTGTGAAAACTCCTTCTCCCCTTGCCGCTAATTATATAGAGGAGATTTATCATTAATTATCAGCATATAATCCTCTGGAACCAGACAGAAAGCTAAGGGATCGAGGATCAAGCTTCTCTACGATAGATTTACTCTAATTAGACAGAAACAGACCAAGAGCAGAGAGCATATATCAAAACAATCTTTGGATTTAGTTATACATTTCAGTAAAGAAATTTAACTAAGCTTATATACTCTACAACGAATAATCATATATAAACTCAAATATAGATGGAAATAAATCCATCAACGGTAGAAGTTTTAGACATAAAAGTTAACCAGGTTGACCATTTGATATCTAGTTGTATTGATTTTATGAGCGTCTTGGGTACCCTATTATGTACTAACTTTTAACGTCATTAGATAAGGATTTTCATAAAGCATTTTTATAACTCTTGCTATTGGCCATGATCCCAGCACTTGTCCTTTTGTTTTATCAAGTAACTAGATTACTCAGTTTATATTCTCGAGGTATTCGATGATACAAATAGTTCATGAAATTTTAACAGGCCGTTTACTATTTATTGATAATAGGGGCTAATTAGTGTTAAATGATTGTGGACTATTCACCATGTCTTTTAAATCAACTATTATCATTTGTAATATTTAAGAGTTGGTGACACTTTTAAGATTTAATTTTTCATAGTAAAATAAGACGGTATTAAAATCTAATCTATCTTCTGTTGATGTAAAAGGTAAGAGAAATGACAATTGTATTATTCATTGTAACTTTGAAATTATTCATTTATTGTTACAAAAAAAATGCATTTGCCTGCCATCTGCCATTTCCCTCCAACTGCCTGGATTTTAAAAAGGAAAACATATCA
>NC_090728.1:138911700-138916700 GCF_036898095.1 Palaemon carinicauda
ATCAGGTAACTGTAATATCTTTAATGGATACAATTAATTTCGAATGAATTTTCGTACGGCCTTGTTTATTGTCTCACAGTAATAAAAAAAAACAACCATTTATAATTTCATGATGAATTTGTTTGTATATGAATTTCAAATTCAGTAACAAGAACACACCAATTGCATATGTTTGTATTTAAAAGCAGATTTGTTCTTGTGATGTATTGGTGATTCCTATTGCAAAAAAGACGCCAATCGAATCTGATTGATACGTTGCCCTGGAAAGTATTCAAATCATGTATTAAAAACGCCCACCTCATATTGCTTCATCCATATAAAGACACATAATGTCATACATAATGAAACGAGGTAGATTATTATTATTATTATTATTATTATTATTATTATTATTATTATTATTATTATTATTATTATTATTATTAAAGCTGCTGAAAAAATGATACTTGCTCAGATTACCCGCTGGAGTTACAACCAGTTAAATGAGAGAGGCGTCAATACTACCACGGCGCTGTGGAGGTTTATTTGAAACGTCACTGCCTAGCGATCGCCGGACTGGGGTTCGAAAAATGCTCAATCTCTATAGTGTCTCCAACCTCACCATTCTTGTAAGATAAGAATGAGGGAGGGGGGAAGGTTAAGGGGATCTTATAGGTCTACCTGTTGAGTCACCAGCCGTCATTGCTTGACCCTCCCTGGTCTTTGCTTGGTGGAGAGTCTTAGGGCATTGTCCTGCTAGCTAGGACATCGTCCCAATCCCTATCCCATTTATCGTTAAACTGGATGTTGCATGGTCAGTGCTGTCCTTACTAGTACACCTCTCTTTCACTCCCACGCTTTCATAGTCTTCCTTTTCTAAATATTTCAATGTATGAATTATTATGCTCATACATGTGTATATTTCCTAAAACGAATAAACCATACCTGGTCAGTTTATCTCTCTCACGAATCTTAAAATGATAAAAAAAAAAAAATCGTAAAAAATTCCAAGAAAAAGGCGTTACTTGGTTAGTGACAAACCGAAGAAAGAAAAAGTCGAGATTTTTTTTATCGTAGAGGTAAAGAAAAGCGACAGTTATTCAAAACGAAAAGGTAAAAATGACTTAAGAATAATTGATGGAGAGATAAAATATTCAATAGACTTTTCAAAGGGAAGAAATTCTAACTGTTAAATCTTCGATTCCAAAGAGACAAGAACTTGAGAGAAATGGTTTCCCTCTTAAGCAACAAATTGATAAAGAAGTAGACGGAGGTTTTCTTCTTTTATTCTTTTCCAACTATTTTTTTTTGTTATGAGAACTAATTAGAACTCATCTCTTTGCTCAATTTCTTGTATGCAAAGAGATCTAGTCAATAGTCGATCTTATTAAAGTAAAAATATTTCTTTTGTGTGAGAAATTTCTTTACATGAAAAAGTGAGACCTTACATTGGAAATCGTTGCACAAAACGAGAAAAAGACTTGTGCTTAGAGAGAGAGAGAGAGAGAGAGAGAGAGAGAGAGAGAGAGAGAGAGAGAGAAGAGAGAGAGAGAGAGAGAGAGAAAGACTACTTTATACGAATCATTGATTCTAATGATTAATCAAGAAGGTTGATAAAGTCATTCTTTAAGAACAACTTACTACTATAAATGTAACCACTTAGGAGATTGGAATAATGAAAATTACTTCCATTCTTACTTTCCTTGTGAATCCGTAAATTACTTCTCTTTATTATTCTTACTAAATATTCCAAAACTAAGGCCATATTCTATTTCCTTTTCAAAATATGTTTATACAGTAGCGAATGACTGGTGCAAAATATGATTAAACCATAGACAATGACTAGTGCAAAATATGTTTATACCATAGAAAATAACTGGTCGAAAATATGTTATACCATAGGCAATGTCTAGTACAAAATATGTTTATACCATAGAAAATGAATGGTCGAAAATATGTTATACCATAGGCAATGTCTAGTGCAAAATATGTTTATACCATAGACAATGACTACAGCAAATTATGATCATACCATGGCCAATGACTAGGGAAAAATATGTTTATACCATAGATAATGACTAGTGTAAAATATGTTTATACCGTGGCCAATGACTAGTGCAAAATATTTATACCGTAGCCAATGACTAGTGCAAAATATGTTTATACCATAGACAATGACTAGAGCAAAATATGTTAGCAAAATATGTTTATACCATGGCCAATGACTAGTGCAAAATATGTTTATACCGTAACCAATGACTAGTGCAAAATTTGTTTATACCATAGACAATGACTAGTGCAAAATATGTTTATACCGTAGCTAATGACTAGTGCAAAACATGTTTATACCGTAGCCAATGACTAGTGCAAAACATGTTTATACCATAGACAATGACTAGTGCAAAATATGTTTATACCATAGACAATGACTAGTGCAAAACATGTCTATACCATAGACAATGACTAGTGCAAAATTTGTTTATACCGTAGCCAATGACTAGTGCAAAATATGTATATACCGTAGCCAATGACTAGTGCAAAATATGTTTATACTGTAGCCAATGACTAGTGCAAAATATGTATATACCGTAGCCAATGACTAGTGCAAAATATGTTTATACCGTAGTCAATGACTAGTGCAAAATATGTTTATACCATAGACAATGACTAGTGCAAAATATGTTTATACCATAGACAATGACTAGTGCAAAACACGTTTATACCATAGACTATGACTAGTGCAAAATTTGTTTATTCCGTAGCCAATGACTAGTGTAAAATATGTATATACTGTAGCCAATGACTAGTGCAAAACATGTTTATACCGTAGCCAATGACTAGTGCAAAACATGTTTATACCGTAGCCAATCACTAGTGCAAAATATGTTTATACCATAGACAATGACTAGTGCAAAACATGTCTATGCCATAGACAATGACTAGTGCAAAATTTGTTTATACCGTAGCCAATGACTAGTGCAAAACATGTTCATACCGTGGCCAATGACCATTGCAAAATATGTTTATACAATAGACAATGACTAGTGCAAAACATGTTTATACCGTAGCTAATGACTAGTGCAAAACATGTTTATACCGTAGGCAATGACTAGTGCAAAATATGTTTATACCATAGACAATGACTAGTGCAAAGCATGTCTATACCATAGATAATGACTAGTGCAAAATTTGTTTATACCGTAGCCAATGACTAGTGCAAAATATGTATATACCGTAGGCAATGACTAGTGCAAAATATGTTTATACTGTAGCCAATGACTAGTGCAAAATATGTATATACCGTAGCCAATGGCTAATGCAAAATATGTTTATACCGTAGTCAATGACTAGTGCAAAATATTTTTATACCATAGACAATGACTAGTGCAAAACATGTTTATACCATAGACTATGACTAGTGCAAAATTTGTTTATACCGTAGTCAATGACTAGTGTAAAATATGTATATACCGTAGCCAATGACTAGTGCAAAACATTTTTATATTGTAGCCAATGACTAGTGCAAAATATGTATATACCGTAGCCAATGACTAGTGCAAAATATATTTATAAATTTATACCATAGACAATGACTAGTCCAAAACATGTTTATACCGTAGCCAATGACAAGTGCAAAACATGTTCATACCATAGACACTGACTACGGCTAAACATGTTCATACCGTAGCCAATGACTAGTGCAAAATATATTTATACCATAGACAATGACTAGTGCAAAATATGTTTATACCGTTGCTAATGAATAGTGCAAAATATGTTTATACCATAGTCAATGACTACCCGCAAAATATGTTTATACGACAGACAATGACTAGTGCAAAATTTGTTTATATTGTGGCCAATGACTAGCGCAAAATATGTTTATACCATAGACAATGACTAGTGCAAAATGTATTTATACCGTAGCCGATGACTAGTGCAAATATGTTTAGCCCATAGACAATGACTAGTGTGAAATATGTTTATACCATAGCCGATTACTAGTGCAGAATATTTTTCTACCATAGACGATGATTAGTGCAAAATATTCTTATACCGTAGCCAATGACTAGTGGAAAATATCTTCATACCATAGACAATGACTAGTGCAAAATTTGTTTATACCGTAGCCAATGACTAGTGCAAAATATGTTTATACCATAGATAATGACTAGTGGAAAATATGTTTATACCGTAGCCAATGACTAGTGAAAAATATGATTATACCATAAACAATGACTATTGCAAAATATGTTTATACCATAGCCAATGACAATTGCAAAATATGTTTATACCATTGACAATGACTAGTGCAAAATATGTTTATACCGTAGCCCATAACTGGTGCAAAATATGTTCATCAAGTAGCCATTGACTGGTGCAAAATATGTTTATACCGTAGCCAATAACTGGTGCAAAATGTGTTTATACTATAGCTAATGACTGGTGCAAAATATGTTTATACCGTAGTCAGTAACTGGTGCAGAATACGTGTATACCGTAGCCAATGACTGGTGCAAAATATGTTTATACCATAGCCAATGACTGGTGCAAAATATGTTTACATCGTAGCCAATGACTGGTGCAAAATATGTTTACATCGTAGCCAATGACTGGTGCAAAATATGTGTATACTCTAGCCAATGACTAGTCCTAAATATGTTTATATCGTAGCCAATGACTGGTGCAAAATATGTTTATACCGATGCCAATCACTGCGGAAAAATATGTATATGCCGTAGCCTATGACTACGGCAAAATATGTTTATACCGTGGCCAATGACTGGTACAAAGTCTTTTAAACGAACCGTTGGATCAATATGACATTTTGGCATGGCATTGTCATGTGACGTCACACTTTCCTCTGTCAGCCAGATTCACTAGTCGGTTCTTACCAGCTTAATCTTCAAAACCAAGTGTGTACTCTATAATTCCTTGCATACGATGGTAAAACGACTGAAGATAAGTGACAAAAACACCTGAATCATGAAAGACAGCAGAAGATTCGGGAAAAACTGAAA
>NC_090728.1:138921700-138926700 GCF_036898095.1 Palaemon carinicauda
AATTAAATAATAAAATATACACTAAATAGAAGTATAATTGTTTCAAATATCTATAAAGATAACCCATACATTAATACAGGGGATATAAATAAAAAATTAGCACAAGAATACGCTTTTGATAAAAATCATATAGGAAGCCCCGTCTTTATACCTGTATATGATTTGGCCAAGTCGTGAACTGGCGAGAACGATGCGTGAACGATACGGAATGATGCAGAAATATGCGGAAAGATGAGTGAACGTGGCGTGAACTTTTCGTGAACTATGGTTGAACGTGTCGTGAACTTGTCGTGACCAGTGCGTGAACCTCCCAGTGCGTGCCAGAAATGCGGGCAAGTGTCAGTGGGGCTTAACCGTTGGTGGGGGGAGGAGGGGGAGGTGGAGGAAGTCAGGAGCTGATGTGTCGTGTCCAGAGTTGACAACTGAGCGTTATTGGCGCTAGATTTAGTGCTTTCTGTGAGCCTTGTGCTTTTTTTTAGCGTCTTTTTTTCCTGTATACAAGAACGCCAAATTCAGTAATAGGAGGAAAAAAACTACAATTTCCCTGCATTTTTTTTTAAGTTAGCTGTTTGCTGAGATAAATTCCTTGAACATTTAAATGCAAGGTCGTGATCAGACATTGGTTGGGCTTTCTGAGAAGCTATTAGCATTCAAAGGAAAACTGAAGTTGTGGATGAATAAAAAATAATCTAGAAAGGTTGCATCATTTCCATCTTTTAACCTACTTCTGGAGGATTAAAGATTTTCTCTCATCCAAGTCCAAGGCATTATTGAGGGACATATATCCAAGCTAATTAGAGAGTTTGATCATTACATTCCAGAAAATACGCTGAACTACAGTTGGGTAAGAAACCCCTTCAACATTGAAGCTGAAGACTTGCCTGATGAAATTGCAAACATCAGCAAGCTACAGGAGGAGCTTATCGAGATCCAGAATGACGCAACACTTCATTATGATTTCAAAAGGCAAAAGAAATCACTGAGCTCATTTTGAATCAAAGTTCACAAAGAAAAGCTCAATCTTGGAGGTGACGCCCTGAAAACGCTCATTCCCTTTGCTACAACTTTCCTGTGTGAGGCAGGATTTTCAGCCCTCACAGTCATAAAGACAAAATACAGAAACCGTTTGCAACCAGAGGATGACCTAAGATGCAGCCTATCATCAAAATCACCAAGATATGAAGAGCTGACCAAAACAATCCAGTGTCAAGGATCTCATTAATTTTAACCACTTCACTGTGGAAGAAGGGACGAGGAGAAGAAGGAATGGAGGGAGCGAAAGAAGGGGTGAAGGAAAGGAGACAGGGGGGTAGGGAATAGGGAGACTGGAATGAGGGACAAAGGTAGGGGAAGGGACAATTAGGAACGGAGGAATCGGAGAAACAAAGGAAGGCAGAGAAGTGGAGGGCAGAGGCACGGATGGAAGGGGTTAATACTATATTTCATGTCAAATAGTCTTGTATGAATAATTTCCCTTTTCAACAATGGTAAATTATAGCCTAATTATATATATTTTTTTATATAAAGAAACATTTTTATTTTTATTTTAGAAAATCTCAGTGCATTGTTTTATTTCTCATGGATCATTATTATATAGATGCACTACTTGCATTAATAAAAATTTCTGCATGTGATTTTTGTTTCTGTCACACTTTTTTACAAACACAAGTATTTTATAATTTAAATAAAAGTTGTTATGAAGGTAAGAAACGCCATGGTTGATCTGGACAGGATTTTGGGGCGCAGCCATAAAAGGTTAAGAACCACTGGTTTAAAGGTTCATATGGTGAGTAAGAGTTTCCAATTTGTACACAGTAATTTCTACCAACAAATAAGTCTTTCCGGTATTCGAAATAGCAACTGAATATATATTTTGATACGCATTTGGTACTTTTGTAAAAATAGAATAATCATAATAAAATCCTAGAGCTATGATGCACCATTCTGTATTTTGTAAGGAATTTGCACATAACATTTTATTCGTATATTTCTCTCCCTTCTCCAACGTTCTGTATTTTATCTTCCCTTGCTTTCTTTTGGCATGCATGAGTGAATGCCCGAGTATTAGTTGCAAACGAAGAAGTGATATTATAGAGGAATGTGTAAACATTTGTATATTGTATTGTATTCACCTCTACTCTATAGGTAAAACCAAATAATGGTCCACCAATTATATGATATAAATAAAAATAATAAAAAACTCAATAAAAACAGTTTTAAATCTTTGCCAATATTAATTCTAATATATAAAACAAGCAAAATCCTCTCGAGATATTTATCCAAAACGAGAAATAAAGTCACAATGGAAATGCATTTTTTTTTCAAAATCCATCCCCTGACTAGAGCAACAAATGGGTATACAGCCTAACGGGAATTATATCATCAGATATGCATCAAAATCAGTGATGCGGAATTTTTATTTATAGAACCCTGTGTTCGTCAGATTAAAACCAATTCCACAAAACTGTTGCAATCGGATTCGAAAATCACTAAAAAAAAAAATCACAGTGTTCTCTTTGAACTGATTGTGCCTGAAAAAATATTTTGGTTGTTAAACTATGGACATTTTACTATTTGATCCTTTTTTTTATATAGAATTCTTAATCACTGACCGATATCGCTAATTTTTTTACTATGTTTATAATTACTTTATTGTTTGTATTTTGATTTTGGATAAATTCAATATTTCACGTATAAAGTGGTGGTTAAACATTGCTTGATCCCTTGAAGGGGAAATAATTACCTTAAGCAGTGGCATAGATAAACGAGTGCTAAACTCATATAGACAGAGAGGGAGGATGGAAAAGTAATAAACTTACAGAGAGAGAGAGAGAGAGAGAGAGAGAGAGAGAGAGAGAGAGGGGGGGGGGTAATTGGTTTTTACAGTTACTGTTACACTTCATGTTTCAAAAAACCATTAGGGGAGATACAAAAATGTATTCCTGTAACCTAGGAGATAAATGGCAGCCTGTTACAATTCTTCATTTTGATATTTTCCAAATCAGATTTCCTCTCTTCTTATCTAATTAAAGAATTTCCTTATGTACTCTAGTTTGAGGGAATAAATAATTATTTATATATATAATGGGTGGCTATATTTTTTTCTCTATACGACAGACGTTTTATAATAAAAAAAAAATATATATAAATGGAAAACCGAGGGAAATAGAAAATTACTGATTGTACCAGTTTGAGTTTCAAATATTGAGCAAATAACCTTATCTATATTACATAGAAAAACCTTAAAATTGTGACAAATTTATAACATATCGGCAGTTATTTGTTCAGTCATTTGTTTTTGCTAGGTCCTTTTGATTACAGTTTATCATTGTTGTTCCTGGTGTTTCAGGACATCAAACCATATCATCGGCGGCGAAACTAAAAAATCACATGGATATGATATATATATATATATATATATATATACGTATTCATGAAAAAAAAAATAGTGGGATGGCGTAAAGTGATGACTTGCGAAACCCAGACTACAAATGACCAGATTTGCATAGGGGATTACAGCATTTACTGACCAGTCTGGTTGGCTTGAAGAGGTTTATTCGTCAAAGAGTCATAGTGGTTTTACGTGGGTTCCATTTATTTTATAGTATAGTTAAGTTATATAATTCTTTGTAATGAAAGATTATGCAAGGATTTTGTTCTTTGATAAGAAGTGCTTCTTGTAAAATGAGGTAGCCAAGAAAAGCTCTCTTGTCAACAATATCAATTCAGGTTAAAAATTTTCCCTGACGTTCCCAGCAGTGCCTCTCGTAGGTGCCGTCTTGAAGATGGAAGGTCATCATCATATCTTATCGCGCCAACATTGTATCCACTACACAACGGCCTTCTTGCATTCATAAAAGTCCAAAACTGCACAGGTTGGCCCTTGTTCAGCCTCACGAAGTATGTGGTTTATTTTCTAGATGGGGTGCCCACATGCATTCAGAAGATGGGGCGAGACTCCGCTTATGAAGATTGTCTCCAGTCATTCCCGCTATAGCTCTTGCTGGAGTAGTTTGTTCCATGGGGATAAGACTTGCATGGGCTATGGATGGCTTCACCAGGCGGGCAGTGGTCTGTTTCTCTCCAGCATTCTAGGTGGCAAGTTGCTCAGCTTGCTGACTCATTGAAGTCCAGGCTAGTGGGGCTATGAAGCTCTTGAGGGATTCCATTCATTGTCTAATCTGGTTATTGTAGATAAAATAATTTTTGGGTCTTTGAATGAGTAGTTCGGCAGATGTTTGGTGGTGCAACGCCTTCCAATTAATAGAGTGCTGGAAGGGGTGTTGGTTTTAAGGCACCAATAATTATGTGACATGCTTGATTGAGTTTGAAGTCAACTTTATGTGAATGACATGACTTTCCCCAGACTGCTGTGCAATATTTAGCAATAGAGTAGTTGAGTGGCAGAGATGTTTGTCTGGGGGTTGGAAGGTTTGTTCCCCTATTTGAATTTACAAATTTGCTAAGGAGGTTATTTCTGGTAGCTACTTTCTCTTCTACTTTCCTCACATGTTCCCTAAAAGATAGTGTTCAACCTAATGTAATACCTAAATAGACATAACAATCATCATTCTTCAGTATCTTATCATTCCATGAAATGTTCATCTCCCATTTTACCTGGTAGTTTTTAAGATGGGACGTCTGGGTTGATATTTAGGAAGTTTTGCTTGTAGCATTTATTAAGATCTTTCAAAGCATCTAATCATTTGCTCTCAATGGTAGTAAATGAATCTACCTGGAAGGCTAGGAACAGATCATCCTCTATATAAATCTACGGATATTCCTTGATTGTGGTTGATCGTAGGTATAGATGTTGAAAAGCATGGGGGCTAACTCAGATCCCTGTAGGAGCCCAATTTTCTGTTTTCGCCATCTGCTTTTCCTACCATCCATTTCAGCAAAGAAATAATGACTGGATGATATGCACAATGCTCGAGTTGCGAATAACCTTGGTAAATCTCAAAAGGATTAACTTGTGGTTCATGGAAGGTAAGGCATGT
>NC_090728.1:138931700-138943242 GCF_036898095.1 Palaemon carinicauda
TGTCTGTCTTCATAAGATACCCATCTGGTGTCTCAAGTGATGATGGCACAGGCATGAAGTGGGTATCGTAGAAGTTCTTGGACATACAATTTGTGGTTTTGAGACTTGACCAATAAGTTGAATGTGACATTCCCCTGCTGTTTGTACTCCACTGTTTTGTTACTTGATGTTTTCACAAGTGCTTTCTTGCCAATGACAGCGAAAGTCTTCAGCCTCTGTTTGGGCAATGGAACAAAGAAGTCTTCAATCTTCTTCAACCTCTCTGTAAAGGAATGCGTTCTTTGCTTGATTTTCCTAGCGGCTTTCTCACTCTTCTGGATCCGTGATGAATGGGTATCAAGATGCTTGCTGTCTCTGCTGCTTTCGCCCCCCATATTCACCATCAGTAGCATCACCTCTAGGTACCTTGTATACTTGTAGAAGTGCAGTTCCCTTGAACCAACAGGGTTCTAGATTTCCATCCTTCATTATCCAACCATGATCCACAGCTGGATGAGGGGACCATAGGTTTGGGATAATAGGCACGCTTCCATATCGCAACCTGATAGTTCACCTCCTGATATGATCATTTAAACACTCTTGGTTTATATGCCCAATTCAATAAAATCCCTGGAGAGATCAAATCTTGGCTCAGGAGAAAAAACGTTTGGTTAGTGGAGAAAGCACAAGCCGACCAGATAACTGGAAAGAAATCTTGAGTAATGACGACAATAAAACTCAGCTCATTGAATTACTCTTCAGGGTTTGGTGCACGGAGGAGAATATACCGAAGGTAGAGAAGAAGCTTATCTTAGTTTGTAAGGGCAAGGCGTATGAACTCAGGGCAGACAATGAGAAGATCACTGCATTTCAAATTGAATCTCTTGACTAAACCCAGGAAGAGAATGATTTACGTGTCATTCATTATTCAACCTATGCCAGGTATATAAAGATACAAATCTGTTCGGGTTCGAAGTCCAGACAGTGTCATATTCTTCATACTTCTTGTATTATGCTCCAAACTTAGGTGTGCAACTCCTTTTTGATACTGGCACTGGGAATAGAAGGTGATTCATAGATGTCACAGAACTATTGAAAGGGGTTCGCACCAACTTACTGTGCCTCTCCCCTTGGTCTGCTTTCCTTGGTCTGCATGCATTCAGTAGATGCGATATGACCAGTTCCTTTAAAGGAATTTGTCAAGTTAAAACCGCTGCGAATTTTACAGAAATGCCCAAGAGTACCAAGAAGTCTTCAGTTGCCTAGAGGAAGTCATGGGAGGTAACCGATGAAATATTCCTTGCTCTTGAGGATTTCACCTGCATCATGTATTCTGCCAAAACTAAGACAAAGGAAGTTGACCAGCTTCGATACCAAATACTCGAGTTAAAGTGCAGTGGGCAGTCACTGGATTCAAAGAAGAATGTTGATCTTTCATCTCTTCAGCCACCAAGAGTGTCTAAATGAGCATATCAGGAGGTGAACTATCAGGTTGCTATATGGAAGCGTGCCCATTATCCCCAAACCTGAGGGTCCCTCATCCAGCTGTGGATCATGGTTGGATAATGAAGGATGGAAATCTAGATCCCTGTTGGTTCAAGGGAAACTGCACTTCCTACAAGTATGGCTGATATACTTGAGACGATGGACGGTGATGAGACGTCTGATGATGAAAGCATAGATGAAAACAATGAAAGCGATTGGAAATTTTGATGATGACTATGAAAGTGATGATAGTGGGTCTGAGTTGGACTAAGAAAGTTTCAAGTAACAAGATGGTAGATTTCAGGGGTCGAAGGACCAAGGACCTCCCTTGTATCACAAGATATTTCCAATAATTGCCTTTCCATTAATCAAATGTGGACCCAAAGGTACCCAAGTAGACTATCAAACTTTATACCTTGCATAGGTTGACTTTTTTCTGTAGTCCCAAAGCAACACAGTTGTGAATTTTCCCAATGAAGTCTTGCATCATATGAGTATATTGTACATTCATGTACAGTTTTATTGTATTTCATTCATGATTGTTGTAACCTTCAAATAAAGCATTTCTGTTGTTGATTTATGTGACTTTCCCTAAATTTACCGACAGACTTATTGAGACTGGCTTTATTGGATGCTGTAATCTCAAGAACCTGGGTGAGGACACGAATATTATCTCTCGTGCTGCATTCATGGAGGGAGTTATAGCCAAGTCAAAATTACGGCGTCCTTAGTGGCGGCCATCTTGAATTTCAGCATGATGTAATTAGTTGACATTGTTGAGAATGCTATTTTTGGTATTTCCTGACCCCAAAACCTGGGAAAAACACACCAAAATAATTTCCGTAGCCCCTCTGTAAGAAGAGTTATGAGCTTTATCAGTTTTTACGATTTTGAGGCTAAAAAACGACAAATTTGAAAATTGACTTTTTTTACATAACATCTCATTTCCATGATTTGGCCAGTAAGTATACTTAATGGGTATCATTCTATTTGTTGAGGTGTCTAGAGATGAAATAAGGCAGAAAATGTCATCAGATATTGGTCTGGCTGGTCCTGGGGTTACATTTATGGAGGGTGCCTAAAATTTTTACTTGACCCAAATTTGGTGACCTTTTGACCTCTGGTGACCTAATTATTAAACATAATTGCAAATTGTGTATTTTATATGTTAGAGAGGCCCAAAGCAAACATTTTGATTTGTCATTCATCTTTCTCTGACCATTCAGTCCGGAGTTATTTCTAATTTTGGTTTCCCCCTACCCCCAAAATTGGCAGGCAGCAAAATTCGATGATGTCATCGAAGAAAGGTGGCCCAGCAGTGGTAGTGCGTCCCTATTTTTTCAATGGGAACATTAAAAAAAATGAAAATATGGATCAAAAGCTACAAGCTAAATGCACTTTTGTCAATTTTAAGGAGGGGGGGGTGCAAGGTGAGCCCCCTCAGACCACGGACTATATTATATACACACACACACATACATACACACACACACACACACACACATATATATATATATATTATATATATGTTCGGTGTTAGCTGTTCTCCCTTACAACAAATCACAACAAAGAAGAACTACCCACCATGGCAACAAATATACTCTATCAGCTGAATCGTGGATCGATACCCAGTTTAGTAAAACTTCTAAACCCTTAATTGCTTTATTTACCTATACAGAAGGCTCATCAGAAACACATCTAATCCTCCTACACTAACTGCACCATTCAACTCAATCTTGCCCGCACTATTGCGTTTCTGGATATGAAGATCCTTCATTCCTGTCAAGTCGACCACGAAATCCATCCAATCTTGTCTAGGTTTTTTCCCAGTAAACTTGTTATCTTCTATTCTTTCTACATGGTCGAACCAGATCAAAATACTGATTCTTCCTTCCTACTACACTTAGATTTTTATCACTGTTGTCATCTTCACATTTCTCAACTTGTCAATTGTTTTTATAACATAAAACTTCACAAACTGCTCATACCAGCAGCTTTAAATCTTTTACTTTCTCTAACTTTCGGCATGTCCACTTTGCTCACATAAACAGAGAGAGAGAGAGAGAGGAGAGAGAGAGAGAGAGAGAGAGAGAGAGAGAGGAATAATTTCGAAGACTTTCGTAAGAAATTTATTGGCAATGAAAAGAATGAATAATATTTTTCTGTTGTAAAAAAAAAAAAAAAAAAAAAAAAATCTTCGGTGATAGACCAGCACAAACTAGAACCAATTGGTCCAAACTCATTATATTACAAACATAAATAAGGATGTGGAATTCAAGTTTTTTTCATGTCAGCGAATGATTGACTAAGAATCGTTTAGTCTAAATGATTCTCCATCAATCACGTGCCGACATATTTTAGACTAAACGTATGACATGATTCGATCAACGTCACTGATCATATTATGTCATTGAATGATTGCCAATGAATCATTCAAACCGAGACATTTACTATGATTTGATCTACGATACTAATTAAATGATGTTAGTCCCAGGAATATCGGAAGACGATGTCAAATCAGCATTTACAGACTGCAATGCTCTGTAGTTTTGTTATTTCATTTTCGTTTTCCGCTCTCTACGGATTTGAAACCAAGGATTGTGACGAACATGATATTCGTGAAAATTATTATTGTAGACATATTCAGTCTTCCCGGTCGTCACTGTTGTGCGCTTCTGCTTTTTGACACTCAACTATTTCCCGTCATTGTTTTGAGGACAAATGTAAGCGAGGCGATTACAAAAACAGAGAGGGATGCTAGATAGAATTGAGTAACAAGAATGAATGAGCCTCATTATGGAAAATGTATTACTGCAATGAACAAAATATATAAATTATTTATGATTATGTCTACAATAAACTGAGAACAAATATGCATGAATGCAGCTCTATCGTCGTCTCAGTTTTGTTTCATTTTGTGATAGAAAATAAATCATTCGCTATACCCATATTTAAAGCTAAGGATGCAGGCACAATAATTTTAGATTTTCAACAAAAAAACTTTCGATACTTTATGATACATATATTTCAATTAATTAAATCTATATATATTTTTTTTTTTTTTTTGTAATGGAACATAAAAACAAGTCATTTGCTTTAGACATATTTCAAGCTAATAAGACAAGTTTAATTGCTTGGAGTTTTCAATATATTTTTTTAAAAACTTTTTGATACATATCTTTCAATTAAAAATAATATGTTAACGTGGTCCTGCTTATTATTCGAAGAATATTTCACCCCCCTGCCGTCAATATTTAAAAAATATTCCTATCGTAATTATTTTATTCATATAACTCCTGTAAAATGTGTTGGAGATGGAAATGGTTTGGGCATGCTCTTCGCACTCCCCAAGAGAGATTAGTTTACCAAACGTTCAGCTGGGCTTCACAAGGGAACTAGAAGAGTTGGGGATTATTAAGTGCAAAGTAGAGGATGGTGAATAGAGAAGTATTGAAATTAAAAGCTCAAGATAGAGACGACTGGCGAAATCTAACCGAGGCCCTTTGCGTCAACAGGCGTAGGAGATGATGATGATGATGGTGAAATTGATCTTTTAATATGATTCCAACCATGTCTTTCACTAATCCGTAACCTTTGTAGTATATATTAAACTCATCCAGTATTTCATTATTCTAAATATTTTACATTGTCCCTCTCACTGACTAGAACTTAAAAAGTCCAAACTTGCACCGATTTTTTTTTTTTTTTTTTTTTTTGTTGAAACAGGCTGACAGAAGTCCTCTTTTTATAGTTTATATATGAAAGATCTGTTTTAATGCTTTTACTGTTCTTGGAGTTTTATTCTAATTGTTCATAATTTTTTGGGGGGGCATTTTGTTACTTTTCTTTGCTCACTGGGCTATTTTTTTTCCCCTGCTGGAGCCCTTAGGCGCATCCTTGCTCTTCCAACTAGGGTTGTGGTTTAGCTGCTCCTGCTGACAACAACAACAACAACAACAACAACAACAACAACAATAATAATAATAATAATAATAATAATAATAATAATAATAATAATAATAATAATAATAATAATAATAATAATAATAATAATAAAACCGTCTTTCATTATCCAATACATTCACAACTTTACCCATTCATCCCCAATCTACGTGACTTTAATGTCAATAAAATAATATATTTTTTTCTTTATACCATTACAGCAAACTCTCCAAACAAGGCAATACTTCAAGAGAGATTTGTTCATCTTCTGAAAATTTCTCTTCAATCTTGTTTTTATCTCACCATCGACATTCTCATTCACTATTCGTAGTCAGGCGTTATGTTACCCCTTCAAACCAAGTTGAAATTCCCAACAGACCAAATAACACGGAATATTCTATGTAATATATGGCCTGAGAACAATTGCTCTACTCCAGTTGCGACGAGAGATTTCTGATAGTGGAGCAATGCAAAACTGAACGTACGTTATCTTAAAACAAAGTATGATTTAAAAGAACAAAGAATTATATGCCGCCAATATATATCAAGTCAAAAGAGTATGGTAGGAAAGATAAAATTTGTCTGAAATATCCCCTGAAAACTTCAAGTCCATAAGAATTATCGGAAAAGTTTCAAGTAATCTAAATTGTTTTTAGATAAGATGCTATACCATTTCTACAGTTTGCTTCCATTTTACTACTACCTAAGATTATAAATAATTCATATGGAGACAAACTAGTAACTTAAACAGAAGAGAAATTAGCTCATACTCTGTAATAGCTGATGAAACTATTTTTCTTTTTTTCAATTTCTATCATATCTAAGGTTACCCTGGAAGGTATAAAGGAAAGCATACTATTGATAATCACAAAACTACTATATTTTACAATTATGCAAATTAGAAACTTTACAATACAGATATGAATACAATGGTCAATTAAAGAAAAAAAAAGAGAAAAAAAAATTAGATATTACAAATTTCGAGGAATAGAATAGTAAAGCTGAAATTTTCTTGATATCAATTAATCTAAGTTCAAATTTGTATGCTACAAAATTCTTACAAATTAAATTTTAAACAAGACCTGTTAAAGTATTCCATGGTGTCTATAAAATCAAATTTATTTAATTTACAATTTTTTTTTTTACTTCAACAAACTAAAAAATAAAAGTTAACTGGAATTCCCAACAGACCAAATAACACGGAATATTCCCGTAAATTCTGTGGCTTGGGAACAATTGCTCTACTCCAGTTGCGACGAGAGATTTCTGATTTTTTGAACAATGCAAAAAATGTACGTTATCTTAAAATAAGGTATGATTTAAAACCGACTGGAACAATGTGCTGCTAGATATATGAAAGTTAAAAAGGTTATGGTAGGACAGATAATATTTGTCTGAAATATTACCGAGCAAGGTTTTAAGTGCATAAGAATTATCGGAAAAGTTTCAAAAAGTCCAAATTTCGTTTAGACAATATGCTATACAATTCCTAAAGTTTGCTTCATTTTACTGCTATCATATAATATAAATAATCATTCATATGGAGATAAACTAATAAACTAGAAATTAGCTCATAATCAGAAATTCCTGCTTCATGATGGAATTATTTTTCCTTTTTTCTTAATTTTCTAACATGTCTAAGGTTACCTTGGAAGGCATAAGAGGATAGCATAAAAATTACAATCGCAACTGTATTATTGTTTTACAATTATGCAAATTAGAAACTTTACATTACAGATAAGAAAATAATGATCATATAAAATAAAAAAAATAGACATATCAACATTTTGACATATTACAAATTTTGAGGAATAAAAAAGCAGAGCTGAATTCAAATTTGTACGCTACAAAAATTATTCAAAATTAAATTCTAAACAAGACTTGTTAAAACATTTCTTTGTCTATAAAATCAAGTTTATTTAATTTACAATTGTTTTTACCCTCATTGAACTAATCAACAACAAAATATCTGCTATGATTTTCTCTTGTAATACTAAATAATTCTAACAAAAAAGTTGGAAATATTTATATAACAATCGTCAGTAAATAGATTGATAAATTCTCAATCAGTACAAACAATTATGCATATGTCGTTACTCTTTCTTCTGTCAGCTCCTAACAGAAACACAAAAATTTACTACACAGTTTATTAAGTAATACGATCTTTGAGAAAATTAAAACCAGTCGTAATTAATGTATTGAATGAGTAACAGGAATCTAAACAACATTTATAGGGCATTCAACTGCTCTTTTTTGAAGCATTACTCGCAACTGCAAATGACTTTTAATGAATAACCCATCAATCAAATGAAAAGCCCACTCACTCCTGTGGTTTTATCAAAAAGAAAAAAAAAAAAAAAATTAATACACGTTCGCATATAAACCTACAAATAAACATCTGGATTATTCCCTCTGGTCAATCACCATTCTCAACGAAACATTTCATCAAGTGCATTTGCAGAGTCATCGCTAATTCTCGCCCATAAAAATACTCGGCCATGATGGAAGTGTTGGGCCTTTATGGTTTGGCTGGTGATAGCTCGTCGTTGGGAAATGGTCGATCGGGGATGTTGTACGCTAGGTAGGAATTTGTCATTTATTACGGGGCCAAATTACTATTAGAGGTTTAGCTTCGACGCTTATTATAAAAACAAGCAACATATTATTTGAATATGTGTATATATATATATATATATATATATGGAATTATTTTTTAATATATACACGTTTCTATATATATATATATATATATATATTTTATATATATATATACACAGTTATAATTATTAATTATATATATATATATATAGATGTGTGTGTATATATATTATATATATATATATTTATTATATATGTGTGTATATTATATATATATATATATTTATATATATATATATATATGTGTGTGTGTGTGTGTATATAGATATATATTTATGTATATATATATATATATATTTCATATATATGTATATATATACTTATATATGTATATATATTAATATATATATATATATATATATACAATATATATATATATATATATATACAATATATATGTATATATATATATATATTATAAAAATATTATATATATATATATATATATATTATATAACACACACCCACACACACATATATATATATATATATGTATGTATGTATGTATAATAATATATATATATATACAAAGATATCCTAAAAAAATATGTACACAAATATATATATATATATATATACAATCCATATATTTTATATATATATATATATATATGTATTTATGTATTTATGTATGTATGTATATATACGTATATATATATATATATATATACGTGTATATATATATACATATATATATATATATATATATATATTATATAATATATATATATATAATATGTGTGTGTGTGTGTGTGTGTGTTTGTGTAAAAATACATACATATACACATATTTACATAAGTATGATTTACAAATATAAATACATAATGTAAGCATATACGTACTAATATCTTAGCTACAACCATATTTGGAAAAGTAACATCCTAATAAGTCCAAGGGCTCTAACAAAGAAACATAGCCCAGTGAGGAAAGGGAATAAGGAAATTAATAAAATACGAGAAAGTATCAAACAATTAAAATAAATAATATTAAAACCACAACATTAAAACTGATCTTACATATATAAAATATAAAAAGTTAAAAGATAAAAAAATATTTTGGAAAATAAGACAAAATAGTGCGCACAAGTGTACCTTAAAGTAAGAGAACTTTAACCCAAGACCGCGGAAAACCATAGTACAGAACCTATGGCTATGTATAATATATCGATATAACAGTGTCTACTCTATATATAAATAGATATATGCCTCCATATACATGCGTGCATATAAATACATATATACTTAACAAACAAATGTATTCACATACATGTGTATACACCCTCACACACAATATATTATATATATATATATATATACAAATAGATATATATATATATATATTATATATATATATTTGTATATATACATACATACATACACATATATATATATTATATATATATTATTATATATATATATATAAATATATTATAGAGAGAGAGAGAGAGAGGAAGAGAGAGAGAGAGAGAGAGAGAGAGAGATATATTTATTGATATATATTGATATACACATGTATATTTTTTTACTTCTTTCAAGGTATTAGCAGCCATTGCAATGTTTTTTTTTTTTCCCTCCCTAACATTTATTTGCCTCACGTCCCAATGAAGCGGCGTGATTCTCCCAGTTGAGGAAACAATTCTACAGAGGAAGAATTGGTATCCTGATTGAGTAACCTTTTCTATTTTTTATTTTAGGTCCAAATGTTTTTATAATTTTCATATAAACTATCAGGAACGAACGTTTTATTTTCTGCTTGTAATTTATAACTGGTGAATTTTCCATTTCAAGTCACTAAATTAATCACAAATTCGTAACCTTTTGAAAAATTATATATTTGCTTTTGAATTTTATAGTTATTCACAAATTTATCTAGATTAAATTAGAGAATACTTTGAAAAGAAAATCCGAATTATAAAATCTACAGTAGTAAATTTTATTTTTAGCGAGGCATATTTGCACCGACTCGCAGCAGTGCCCTTTTAACTCGAAACATTTCCTGATCGCTGATTGGTCGGACAACTTTTTCCGAGCTAAAAGGGCACAGCTGCGAGTCAGTGCAAATGCGCTTCTTTAAAAAATATTTGGGTTATGAGCATTTCGACTTTGTGTGCCAAAAGTGTTGCCGGGGTCATACTGTGTCTATCACAATTGATGCCAGTGTCTGTGTGTCTGTCACAAGAGCTACCAGTCGCGGACTGTAAGTGTCACAAGTGCTGCCAGTGTTGGTCTGTGTGTCACCCGTGCTGCCAGTGTTGGTCAGTGTGTCACCCGTGCTGCTAATGTTGGTCTGTGTGTCACCCGTGCTGCCAGTGTTGGTTTGTGTGTCACCCGTGCTGCCAGTGTTGGTCAGTGTGTCACCCGTGCTGCCAGTGTTGGTCTGTGTGTCACCCTTGCTGCCAGTGTTGTTCTGTGCGTGTCTGTCAAAAGTGCTGCCAGTGTTGGTCTATTGTGTGTGTGTGTCATAAGTGCCACCTGTTGCGAGCACAGGAAAATCATTTCCCCCTTTAAAGGAAAAACTAAAAAATTGTCTTAGACTTTTGTTAATGAATTTATTATCAATGTAATCTGGGCTATAAAATATTGCGTTTGGGCCAGAGTGCCCAATTGCAACTGTGCGGAAAATCCTGCAGTTACACTGAAGTAAGACTTGAGAAGATGGAAGAACGCAAGTAAGAACAAAGGTAAAGTAGGACGATATAAAGAAAGTAATTGTTGGTGGGCGAAACAACACTGCATTGAATGAATTAATGTCTGCAGTTCACTAACCAATCCCCACCCATATTGGACATATGTCGAAGGAACAGTTTCCTTATATGAATATGCCCCTTACTACCGACCAATGAAAATAACGGGTATCAATATATCAGCATACAAATAGGTCACCGATGTTTGCAAGTCATCATATATAGAGGGTATGAAAAATTACTTCCTTATACTTATATTTGATGTACAAAATAATGATAATATATCCTGTACTTTTAAGTTTATGAATGAACATTGATGTAACAAGTAAGAAAAAATAACAAGGAAAAAAAAAAAAGGACTAGTAGCTTTTGTGAAGATTTGAAGGCTGGATGCGATGTTGTGTTTGAGTTATGCAAGGCATCTAGAAAGAGGTGGTTGTTCCTCTCGTCTCTTGATACCTGTAAGTTAGGACTGAAAATTAAAACTCGGGAAATTCTATAATGATAAAAAAATAGGAATTATAATAGCGAGGGTGAGCGCACATATTTAAGAATGAGAAATTGAGTGCAATAAATAGTCTGCCCAATTGAATATATCATGAGAAGAGTTTCATTGCTATAATATATGTAGTAGCTTGAAAAAAAAAGAAATATATATATATATATATATATATATATATATTATATATATACACACACACAATGAATAGAAAACATTTTAAGTCATGTAACTAGATTAAATAGAAGAGTAAGCTATTAGATGAATTGGTGAACAGAAGATTAATTTGATTTATG
>NC_090728.1:138943742-138956242 GCF_036898095.1 Palaemon carinicauda
AAAGATCGTCATCTCGGATATGCTGGGCTCAGTTCCCCTGGAGGGTGGAATTCTGGCCCAGCAAGGCACCATATCCGGACTGTTATGTCCGGCTGAGGAAGGAACCAGCTTCAAAGGAGGAGGCAGAGCCGAAGGAGGTCATAGTGATGACCATGCTAAGGCTCAAGCTCTACTTTCATCTTCGATGAAAGAGAGGGGCTTCTCTAACTCAAAGGTAGCAGCATTGAATAGGAAGCTCCCTTCCTTTGTGTCCTCGCCTACTAGAGCCTTCCCCCTTTTACAGAAAGGGTTTCTGGCTGTACTAAAAGCAATCGAGGCCGGCAAGTCTTGCCCCTCCCTAGAGGAGTGTAAACCCTTGTCGCTGGCCCTGCCTATGGAAGATTGGAAGGACGTCCATCTTACGTTCTAAGTGGGAAAGTTGGAGGCTGATATTGCCGGACGTCAGTTCGGCAAGGACCTCCCTAAGCTGTCTGACTTTCTTTTGCGAAGTGAGTTCGATACAAAAGAAAGACTGACTGCCTCAATGTCTCTTCAGACTACTCTCGAGACGATGGCAAGTGACCCAAGGTCCATGAATTGTTCATGGTAGTGGCCAAGCCTCATCTGGCCACAGTGACGAAGGACCTTTATGGCTTCGTCAAGGCAAGGAGAGCTTGTAGGGAGTTCGTGTTTACCTCGGCTACAGTGAGGCACGAGCTAAAGAAACTAATCTCCTCCAACATTTGGGGAAAAGACCTTTTTCCCTACCGACTTGGTCAAAGAAGTTTTTGATAAAAGCCACCTTGGAGAATAGAAACCTTCTCCAGAAGTGGGACCTGGCTATCAAAAGAAAGTCTTCCCCGGATGAGGGTCCTCAACCAAAGAGGAAGACTATGAGGACTAGGCTACCGTCTCGGCCAGCCAGCCTCTTAGACAGCAACAGCAACTGCAATTGCCATTGCCCCAGTGCCCCAGATCGTGGCACAAACCCCGACCACCTTTCAGTGGGTACCCCAGGCCGTGTCGACACAGTCCACGGCATTCACCCCAGCGTTCGAAGGGCAGTCTACTTCCTTCCGAGCAAAGCCTAGAGGAGCAGCCAGAGGCTCGTCTAGACGCCCCTCAAGGGGAAGGGGATTCAGGGGTGGTCGTGGTCAGGAAGGCAAGACCTCAGGACGGCAGTCCAAGTGAGGTGATACCGGTAGGAGGGAGACTTCTGAAATTTCGGGATCGGTGGACCTTCGATCCCTGGGCCCACAGCCTACTCAAGAATGGATTGGGCGGGAGCTGGTACAGCACTCCACCCCCGTACCTTCGGTTTTTCCAACACTCCACCCCCGTTATGGAGGAGTACGTTCAAGAACGGTTGGAGAAAAAGGGTGAAGCCCATCAATTTCTAAGGGAGGCTGTTTTTGTGTTCCCAAGAAAGACTCGGAAAAGCTCAGAGTCATTCTGGACTTGTCGCCACTTAACAAGTTCATAGTGAATTGCAAATTCAAAATGCTAACACTGCAACACATAAGGACCTTACTGCCCAAGAGGGCATATTCCGTCTCTATAGACTTGTCAGATGCCTACTGGCACATTCCAATTAGCCATCGACTCTCCCCCTACCTAGGGTTCAGGCTACAGCGAAGACTATACGCCTTCGGAGCCATGCCATTCGGGCTAAACATAGCCCCAAGGATTTTTACGAAGCTTGCGAGCGTAGCTCTCAAACAATTTCGCCTAAAGGGAATTCAGGTAGTAGCCTACCTGGACGACTGGTTGGTGTGGGCAGCATCCGAGACAGAATGCTTGCAAGCTTCCAGTCAGTGATCCAGTTCCTAGAGTACCTAGGCTTCAAGATCAACAGAAAAAGTCTCGACTTTCTCCATCTCAAAAGTTCCAGTGGCTAAGATCCACTGGGACCTTTTGTCACACCGTTTCTCCACCCCAGCGAAGAAAAGGAAGGAGATAGCGGGTTCTGTCAAGAGACTTCAAGATTCCGAAAGGATATCAAGACACGAGCAGGAGAGAGTACTGCGCTCTCTCCAGTTTGCTTCGGTGACAGACCCAGTGCTAAGAGCACAGCTAAAGGATGCAATCGGAGTTTGGAGAAGTTATGCATCAAACGCGTGAAGAGATCTGAGAAGACCAGCCGCTTCGGGTAAGTACTCTTCTCAGGCCTTGGTCCCAAGCCAGACATCTAAAGAAGTCAGGTTCTTCTTCAGCCACCTCCCCCGTCGGTGACGATTCACTCAGACGCCTCAAAGGAGGGATGGGGAGGTCACTCTCATCGGAAAAAAGTCCAGGGGACTTGGTCCAGGCTATTCAAGACCTTTCTCATAAAACTTTCTAGAAGCTAGGGCGGTGCTCCTTACCTTAAAGAAAGTCTCCCCGCGTCATTCGTTCCACATAAAGTGGTAATAGACAGCGAGGTAGTTGTAAGATACTTGAATCGACCAAGGATCGAGGTCACCACTCTCAACCAGGTGATGTTGGCCGTCTTCCGATTGGCGGAAAAGAAGAAGTGGTACCTGTCGGCAGTTCACCTTCAAGGAGTCCGCAATGTGACAGCGGACGCTCTATCCAGGTTCACACCGATAGAGTCAGAATGGTCCTTAGACGCAGGATCATTCTCCTTCATTCTGAATCAGTCCCAGAACTGCAGATAGACCTCTTTGCTACGAAAGACAACAAGAAGTTGCCCCTGTACGTGCCCCGTACGAGGACCCCTTAGCGGAAGCAGTGGACGCGATGTCCCTCGACTGGAACAGATGGTCCAAGATTTATCTGTTCCCTCCTCACAACCTTCTGTTGAGGGTCCTCAACAAACTGAGATCCTTCAAAGGATAGCGGCAATAGTGGCCCACAAGTGGCCGAACAGCGTGTGGTTCCTCCTGGCATTGGAACTGTAGCTGAAGTTTGTACCCACTACCAGATCCAGTTCTGACCCAGCGAGTCCAGAAGTCAACTGTCTGCGCTTCATTACAGAAAACCCGGACCCTGCAGGTTCATGATTTTCTCTCCCTAGCGGTGAGAAAGCGTTTCGGGATTTCGAAAGCCAGTATAGACTTCATTGAGGAATATAAATGCAAATCTACTAGAAGGCAATATGAGTCATCTTGGAGAAAATGGGTGGCCTCTTGTCAAGGCGAAGATTCCGCAGGAGATCTTGACAGACTTCTGCTTATCTTTTTTCCCCACCTCCATGGTCAAGGGTTGGCCAGCGAACACGATTTCAGCGTGTAAGTCTGCTTTGACAAGACCCATTCTATATGCCTTCCAGGTCGACCTAGGTAACGAGATCTTTAATAAAGTCCCGAAAGCCTGTGCTAGGCTCAGACCTTCAGCACCTCCAAAGCCCATTTCATGGTCTTTAGACAAGTTCTTCATTTCGCTTCTCTGTTGAGCAATGAAGAATGTGTGTTAAAGGATTTGACACAAAAAGTTATTTTCCTAATTTGCACTCGCGTCCGGGGCCAGGGTTAGTAAGATTGTAGCCTCTCGAGAGAGGCAGGTCGTGTTCAGTTCCTGGATGGGGAAGAACTGAACCTGTTTCCGGATCCTACGTTTCTCGCCAAGAATGAGTTACCCACCAACAGGTGGGGTCCCTGGAGAATCTGCCCTCTGAAAGAAGATGCATCTCTATGTCCAGTAGAATGCCTAAAGGTCTATCTTCATAGAACTTCAGACTTCAAGGGTGGTCAACTATTCAGGGGAGAAACATCAGGCTCAAATTTATCTCTGAATCAACTCAGAGCGAAAATCACATATTTTATTCGCAGAGCGGATCCTGACAATACACCCGCAGGTCACGATCCGAGGAAAGTTGCCTCATTCTTAAATTTCTTTAATTGCATGGATTTTGAACATCTCCATTCATACACTGGCTGGAAGTCTTCCAGAGTGTTCTTTCGCCACTATGCGAAGCAAGTAGAGGAACTAAAAGAGATCTGTGGTAGCAGTGGGTCGCGGTGTTAACCCTTACTGTTTAACTCTGCGAGGAACAGTGGTCTTAATTGGGACGATTAATTCCAGGGTGAGTGTGTAGTTACATACTGTACTACAAACTAAGTGAGGGCACTGTGTTGCCCATCCAGACTGTTCCATTTCCGAAGGTGAACCTAGCATAAGTGCAGACATGTGTGCCGAGCGTTTCTAACGCTAATGTCATTGATTTGTAATACAGGCTTTTATGACTTTGATACCTCGGTATCTTAAAAGTGGCATCTAATGTTTTTCTTTCAGACAAACAAGCCCTGTTTACTATCATACTTATGCTTAAAGTTTTGGGTTATCCTCTTCTTATATATATATATATATATATATATATATATATATATATATATATATATATATATAATTGTGGTTAACCTGTCTATTTATTGCCTGTCAATAATCTGGTTCTTGAGAACCTTGCGTCTCCTTCACCTGTGTCAATTTACTGGTATAATTGAGCATTCATTCTATGTACCTTATCTGGGATAATTCTAATAGAATTGTTCCTTTATGCAAGCTATGTTGCATTGGTTTTCCTCCTATGCGGATATAAAACCTTTGTCCAATACAAGTATTGTGCGGAAAACTGGTCGATATTTCATATTGACGCAGTGGTCCTTTACAAACTATGCTTTACTTAATATAGGGCGAGACCACTATATTAGCTTGCCTGGTATTCGTACATAGATATATGTACTCTTCGAGACTTTTCCAGAGTCTAGTAGGACTCTTCCCTGTAGGGGGCAGGAAGCTCTAACATAGTTTATAGTTAGTTGAAAAGATGTATAACGGTAACATCTTAGGTCTCTAGGTCTAGTCGACCGGGAAAAAAATTACCTCCGGGGAGTACGGCACGTTCTGAGAATCCACAGATACAGTAATGCTCTGGTACACTTCCATCAGGACGACATGGCTTGAGCCCAAAAAACGGATTTTGAGCGAAGCGAAAAATCTATTTTTGGGTGAGATGGCCATGTCGTCCTGATGGACCCGCCCTTGCCTTTCTAAGAAAGGGCTGTAGGACCCCTCCCTACATACAGTATCTGTAGCACCTCGTGTACGCTACAAGGAATACAGATGGCGCCAGGATTGGCGCCAGGCACGCATACGAATCGGGGGATAGGGAAGCCTTGGGAGCGGCTCCCCTTTTTCTTTCCCGAATTCGTATCTCGTCAATCTCCCTCCTACGAGACGAATCTCTGTTCAGGTCGTAGATTGCCATGTGACGTGTCTAGAATACGTCCTCTGATATGTCGCGATATCCCTTTCACGAGGGATACTCGCTCCAGGAGTTAGAATTCTGGTACCTTAAGGTAAATTCTCTGGGAATATCGCCGTAGTTGTAATATACCCTAGGAAGCTACCCTATAGGAACTTCCATCAGGACGACATGGCCATCTCACCCAAAAATAGATTTTTCGCTTCGCTCAAAATCCGTTTTTTGGGCTCAAGCCATGTCGTCCTGATGGAAGTTCCTATAGGGTAGCTTCCTAGGGTATATTACAACTACGGCGATATTCCCAGAGAATTTACCTTAAGGTACCAGAATTCTAACTCCTGGAGCGAGTATCCCTCGTGAAAGGGATATCGCGACATATCAGAGGACGTATTCTAGACACGTCACATGGCAATCTACGACCTGAACAGAGATTCGTCTCGTAGGAGGGAGATTGACGAGATACGAATTCGGGAAAGAAAAAGGGGAGCCGCTCCCAAGGCTTCCCTATCCCCCGATTCGTATGCGTGCCTGGCGCCAATCCTGGCGCCATCTGTATTCCTTTTTGCGTAGCTTAACAACTCGGTGTTTTTTCCTGTTTTTCTCGCAAATCTTGGATTTATTCAGCTTTTCATGGCTTCTTCGTCTTCGTTGGCCTCGGATAAGTTGAGTATAGGGTCTGTTTTGTATAAATGTAGGCTCTTGGTAAAAAATTGAGTGATTAATAGGATTAATCTTTGATACAAGAGCCGTAGCCTACCAGAGGTGTCCTGGACACTGTCACTCGCTAGGTATAAATTAGTTAGTCAGAGTGACATTCCTGGTTGTTTTGCTTAATAAAATTTAGCTATTTAGCTTTACATAGGATTTCCTTTCGTGCTTAGTATTAATTGGCGAAGTATTCGCCATTCTGGCCTACGCTAGGCCATGTAGCCTAGTCGTTTGGTCCTAGTACTTAATGCATGATTTTGGTTGTTCCGAGTGTAATTAAAATTTTATTGAAGCTTTAGGCTATATTTTATACATTTTAGACTGTGTGGAATATTTCCAAGATTGTATACGTGAGAGTTTCGGTGAATTAGGTAATCGATTCTCTTGGTGCCTAGGCTAATTGCTTATGGAGCCTTAGTATACTTTATTATACTCCCCGGTTGCTTTCTTTTCTTCGGAGAAGGTATGCAATCCCTTTCCCTCTGTTTAAACCTTGGGCTTATCCCTAAGTGGTTTTTTCCGAATTTATTTTCGATAAAACTATACTAGGGTGTTACTGTACCTTCCTGTTCCTGCTGAGTCTGGTTCAAAGAGGGACAGAACAACAGAGTTTTTAGTCTGAGTCCGTGTTGTTTGGCTTGGGGCAGAGTCTCCCTCGCTGACCTAACACTTACAAAGGGAGCTGAGCTCCCTTAGGTCACTATCGAAGGTTTCTGTAGTTATGATTCCTTCTCGTGTGATCGACCAGACTAAGTCCTGTTGCTGTTCTCGGGGAGGATAATCTTCCCTTGGGAGTAGCAACGCCTTCCTTGCTTTGGTGCTCTGGAAGCTGGCAGGTATTATACTACTGCGCTGGCCCTTTCCCTTAGATCTCCCTTAGGCTAAGACAGAGTTCTTGGCTGCGGGTGATCTGTCACTAAAGCAAGGTTGGCAGGACCCTCTTGTCCCTTCCCCCTCTATCTCCGTAATGGCCTAGCCATTACTGTACTGTACCTTGCCGGCCGGCAGAGCTGGCCGGCAGGGGTATTACTGTACCATATGTCATTCTACTTCTGGACCTAGTATAGGTTGGGATATGGATTGACTAAGCCCATTGCCGGCCGGCAGAGACGCTGGACGGCAAGGATCTTATGTTTTCGAGTGCTGCCCGGACCTCTCTTGGTCCCTCATCCATGCCTGCCGGCAGAGCCGGACGGCATTGGTCAAGGAAGCCTGAATTAAGTTTCTCCCCTTCCTTATATGCACTCTTTCGGTTGCCGGGCTTGGGGGGTTGTGTACACTCTTATCCCGGCATCCATTCTATTTTCTTCTAGTGCTGTACCTGTCCCGGCAGCCGGCCTATGAGGCCGGCTGCCGGCCTATGAGGCCGGCAGCCGGGCAGGTGTAGTCTTCTGGTTCTTTTGCTGCCGGCTGGCATCGGTCTTGTACCTTTGCCGGCCGGCTTATGTCAGTCCTTGTCTGCCGGTCACCAAGAGTGTGGCCGGCAGCTGGGTACTACCTTGTGTAGTTGCTGGCCGGCAATCATTGCCGGCCTACACTGGCTGTTGCTGGCCGGCAGTTGCTGCCGCCGGCACAGGCATTTGAACCAGAGGGCTGCCGCCCTATAGCTGTTAAGTAGTATACTTTAAAGCTAATTGTGGTGTGTGCCGGCCGGCAAAGGCAGGCCGGCACACATCCTCCTATACTGTACTAGTATTCTTCTGTATAGCATATACAGTAAGAAGAAAACTATAGTAAAAGTTTAGGTACAGCACTGTATCTTCTAACACTATTGTGTTTTCTTACACAGCCCTTTGCTGTTGCCCTCAGACAGGAAGCAGAGTTCTTCCCCGTCTATTATCCAGGATTTTTAAAATCATTGCCTAGGTGTGAGCTCCACCTGTTTCCTATGGAAACCTTGCATTGGTTACTCTAGTAGAGATAAACCATTTTTGATTTTATTATCTGGAAGGCTGCAACAATGGGTTGTGAGGGAAACACAAGTGTGTGTCTTTCATTTATGAATTGTTATGCTATACTATGCATATCCAGTGATACATAGTTCACTTGATACTCATGGAAATTTCTTCTCTTTACAGGAAGACCTTCCGAAGTGCGGAAATGTTTTCTGCATTGTCCGCAGCAAGAACCTCTGCGGACATGAGTGTTGTAGGAGACACGCAGCATGCGCTGTCTCCAAGAATGATCTCCAGTATTGGGACCCTCAGGTATGTACTGTATGCACTAACCTGATTACTGAGGCTTTTGATTCCCCTAGAACAGCGGAATCAAGGGATATAGCTAGGGAAAAGCTTCGTACTTGGGTAAGGGGCTTCAAGAAGAACACCTCTGGCCCTTATCTTCCAAGTGAGAAGATGAGGGCGTATCTTTTTCCCCAGGCATCAGCTGAGGCAGTGATTCCCCAGCCTCAAGAGGAGATCCTTCAAGATCAAGTCCAGGTGGACGAGGAAGTCGCAGATGCGATGCAAGACATCCAGTTGTGTGACAGGATGTCTGACCTGGACGATCGTTTGGAAGAAGACCTCCTGGCAGAAGGTCAGGATCAAGTTCAAACCCCGGATGTCGTAGAGGATGAGGTCGACGAGGTGTCGGCTACTCCGGTTCAGATGCCGGAGCCTATCCCCTCAACATCGGCTGGCCTCCCAGTAGAACTGGGACAGGCCCTCTCTTCGATTGTTGGAATGATCCAACAAATGCAGAAGGAGAATCAGGAGAAGGCGGCTGCAATGGAACTGCGTATGCAGTCCCTGGCAGAATCACATGGGCCCCGGAAAAGGCTCAATGTGAAAGACCTTCCCATATGCTCAGATGCTAACCCATGGAGGTATGCTGAGCACATGCCGATGACGACTGGAAAAATCGTCATTTCGGATAAGCTGGGTTCAGTTCCCCTAGAGGAGGTAGAATTCTGGCCCAGCAAGGCATCATATCCGGACTGCTATGTCCGGCTGAGAAAAGAACCAGCTTCAAGGGAGGAGACAGAGCCGAAGGAGGTCATTGTTATGGACCACGCTAAGGCTCAAGCCCTACTTTCATCCTCGATGAAAGAGAGGGGCTTCTCGAATTCGAAGGTAGCTGCATTGAGCAAGAAGCTCCCTTCGTTTGTGTCCTCTCCTGATAGAGCCTTCCCCTTTTTACAGAAAGGGTTTGCGGCTGTCCTAAAGGCAGTCGAGGCCGGCAAGCCTTGCCCCTCCCTGGAGGAGTGTAAACCCTTGTCGCTGGCTCTACCTATGGACCACAAAGACTGGAAGGATGTCCATCTGACATTCTCAGTGGGAAAGTTGGAGGCTGATATTGCCGGACGGCAATTCGGCGAGGACCTCCCCAAGCTGTCCGAATCTCTTTTACGAAGAGAGTTCGAGACAAAAGAAAGACTGGCTGCCTCAATGTCTCATCAGACTACTCTCGAGACGATGGCAAGTGACCCCAAGGTCCATGAAATGTTCATGGTAGTGGCTAAGTCTCACTTAGCCACAGTGACGAAGGACCTTTATAGCTTCGTCAAGGCAAGGAGAGCTTGCAGGGAGTTCGTGTTCACCGGGGCTTCGGTGAGACACGAGCCAAGGAAGTTAATCTCCTCCAACATTTGGGGAAAAGACCTTTTCCCTACCGATGTGGTCAAAGAGGTTGTTGATAAGGCCGCCGTGGAGAATAGAAATCTTCTCCAGAAGTGGGGCCTGGCTATCAAAAGAAAATCTTCCCCGGATGAGGGTCCTCAACCAAAGAGGAAGAATATGAAGACTAGGCTACCATCTCGGCCAGCCAAGCCTTATAGACAGCAACAGCAACTGCAATTGCCTTTGCCTCCAGTGCCCCAGATGGTGGCACAAACCCCGACTGCCTTTCAGTGGGTACCCCAGGCGGTGCCAGGTCAGTCAACCACATTCGCCCCAACGTTCGAAGGACAGTCTTCTTCCTTTCGTGCAAAACCTAGAGGAGCAGCCAGAGGCTCGTCTAGGCGCCCCTCAAGGGGAAGGGGATTCAGAGGTGGTCGTGGTCAGGGAGGCAAGACCTCAGGACGGCAGTCCAAGTGAAATGATACCGGTAGGAGGGAGACTGATGAAATTTTGGGATCGCTGGACCTTCGATCCCTGGGCCCAAAGCCTACTCAAGAATGGACTGGGTTGGAGCTGGTACAGCACTCCACCCCCATGCCTTCGGTTTTTCCAACACTCCACCCCCATTTTGGAGGAGTACGTTCAAGAACTGTTGGAGAAAAATGTGATCCGAAAGGTGAAGTCCATCAAATTCCAAGGGAGGCTGTTTTGTGTTCCCAAGAAAGACTCGGAAAAGCTCAGAGTCATTCTGGACTTGTCACCACTCAACAAGTTCATAGTGAATTGCAAATTCAAGATGCTAACACTGCAACACATAAGGACCTTACTGCCCAAGAGGGCATACTCAGTCTCTATAGACTTGTCAGACGCCTATTGGCACATTCCAATCAGCCGTCGACTCTCCCCCTACCTAGGGTTCAGGCTACAACGGAAACTGTACGCCTTCAGAGCCATGCCATTCGGGCTAAACATAGCCCCAAGGATTTTCACGAAGCTTGCGAGCGCAGCTCTCAAACAATTACGCCTAAAGGGAATTCAGGTAGTAGCCTACCTGGACGACTGGCTGGTGTGGGCAGCATCCGAGACCGAATGCTTGCAAGCTTCCAGTCAGGTGATCCAGTTCCTAGAGTACCTAGGCTTCAAGATCAACAAGAAAAAGTCTCGACTTTCTCCATCCCAAAAGTTCCAGTGGCTGGGAATCCACTGGGACCTTTTGTCACACAGTTTCTCCATCCCAATGAAGAAAAGGAAGGAGATAGCGGGCTCTGTCAAGAGACTTCTAGATTCCGAAAGGATATCAAGACGCGAACAGGAGAGGGTACTAGGCTCTCTCCAGTTTGCTTCAGTGACAGACCCAGTGCTAAGAGCACAGCTAAAGGATGCAACCGGAGTTTGGAGAAGGTATGCATCAAACGCGCGAAGAGACCTGAGAAGACCAGTGCCGCCTCGGCTACGTACTCTTCTCAGACCTTGGTCCCAAGCCAGACATCTAAAGAAGTCTGTTCTTCTTCAGCCACCTCCCCCGTCGTTGACGATTCACTCAGACGCCTCAAAGGAGGGATGGGGAGGTCACTCTCATCGGAAAAAAGTCCAGGGGACTTGGTCCAAGCTATTCAGGACCTTTCATATAAACTTTCTAGAAGCTATGGCAGTGCTCCTTACCTTAAAGAAAGTCTCCCCGCGTCACTCGATCCACATAAGATTGGTGACAGACAGCGAGGTGGTTGTGAGATGCTTGAATCGACAAGGGTCGAGGTCACCACCTCTCAACCAAGTGATGTTAGCCATTTTCCGATTGGCGGAAAAGAAGAAGTGGTACCTGTCGGCAGTTCACCTTCAAGGAGTCCGCAATGTGACAGCGGACGCTCTATCCAGGTTCACACCGATAGAGTCGGAATGGTCCTTAGACGCAGGATCATTTTCCTTCATTCTGAATCAAGTCCCAGAACTGCAAATAGACCTCTTTGCGACGAAAGACAACAAGAAGTTGCCCCTGTACGTGTCCCCGTACGAGGACCCCTTAGCGGAAGCAGTGGACGCAATGTCCCTCGACTGGAACAGATGGTCCAGGATTTATCTGTTCCCTCCTCACAACCTTCTGTTGAGGGTCCTCAACAAACTGAGATCCTTCAAGGGGGTAGAGGCAATAGTGGCCCACAAGTGGGCGAACAGCATGTGGTTCCCCTTGGCGTTGGAACTACAGATGAAGTTCGTGCCGCTACCACATCCAGTTCTGACCCAGCGAGTCCAGAAGTCGACTGTCTGCGCTTCATTACAGAAAACCCAGACCCTGCAGCTCATGATTTTCTCGCCCTAGCGGTGAGAAAGCGCTTCGGGATTTCGAAAGCCAGCATAGACTTCCTAGAGGAATACAAGTGCAAATAGACTAGAAGGCAATATGAGTCATCTTGGAGAAAATGGGTGGCCTTTGTAAAGGCAAAGAATCCGCAGGAGATCTCAACAGATTTCTGCTTATCTTTCTTCATCCACCTCCATGGCCAAGGATTGGCAGCTAACACGATTTCAGTGTGTAAATCGGCTTTGATGAGACCCATTTTATTTGCCTTCCAGATCGACCTAGGTAACGAGATCTTTAATAAAGTTCCGAAAGCCTGCGCTAGGCTCAGACCTTCAGCACCTCCAAAGCCCATCTCATGGTCTTTAGACAAAGTTCTTCATTTCGCCTCCTTGTTGAGCAATGAAGAATGTGCGTTAAAGGATTTGACGCAAAAAGTTATTTTCCTATTTGCACTCGCGTCCGGGGCCAGGGTTAGTGAGATCGTAGCCCTCTCGAGAGAGGCAGGTCGTGTTCAGTTCCTGGATGGGGGGGAGCTGAACCTGTTTCCGGATCCTACGTTTCTCGCCAAGAATGAGTTACCCACCAACAGGTGGGGTCCCTGGAGAATCTGTCCTCTGAAAGAAGATGCATCTCTATGTCCAGTAGAATGCCTAAAGGTCTATCTTCGTAGAACTTCAGACTTCAAGGGTAGTCAACTATTCAGGGGAGAAACATCAGGCTCAAATTTATCTCTGAATCAACTCAGAGCGAAAAT
>NC_090728.1:138961242-138966242 GCF_036898095.1 Palaemon carinicauda
TTCAAGCATGAGAACTCTACCCCAAGACAGTTGAAAACCATAGTACAGAGGCTATGGCACTACCCAAGACTAAAGAGCAATGGTTTGATTTTGGAGTGCCCTCCTCCTAGAAGAACTGCTTACCATAGCTAAAGTCTCTCTTCTACCCTTACCAAGAGGATAGTAGCCACTGAACAATTACAGAGCAGTAGTTAACCCCTTGGGGGAAGAAAATTTTTTCGGTAATCTCAGTATTGTCAGGTGTATGATGAGGACAGAGGAGAATCTGTAAAGAATCGGCCATACTATTCGGTGTATGTGTAGGCAAAGGGAAAGTGAGCCGTAAGCAGTGAGAAGGATCCAATGTAGGTGTTGTCTGGCCACCCCATAACTCTTGAGTGGTAGTATCTCAACGGATGGCTGGTGCCCCGGCCAACCTACTACATACCAAGATTTTAGCAAGTGTACCAAAATCAATTAACTTGAACAATTACTCTGACTCCGTCGTGTCCTCAGTGGAATTGTGTTCTCGTCTTTATCGTGAGAAATGATGGCGTTAATGTCCGTCATCACGAAATTCATTTGAGGACGGAAATGAGACACAGATTTCCGCTGAGTTAGTCTTCCATTCAAGACTGAATTATGAAAGGGTGGTAAATATAGGTGAAATGTGGTGACGAATTATAATAGTGTTTTTATATATTAATGTTTCTTGGCTATGCGCTTTGGTGTAATTGGGTTAATGCTTTAACAATCTTACGAGCGGTTATTTGCAATAGCCGTTCAAGTAGGAAGATTTAAAGTTAATTGTAAAATTGCTGTCCAGGAAAGATCTGGAAACCTTCTAAATGGCACGAAAAGCGAAAAAAAAAATGTGAAATATGCCATATATAATTTAATAATAAGATCCGTACACAACAGCTAAACGTCATTACATATCTTTGAAAAAGAAAAAAAATAAATAAAAAAAAAAAATTCCTAAGAAAAAAGAGAAGAAAGCATTCATGCAATATAGCTACAAAAATCCACTTCCCGACTCCTTGTAGATGCGTTTTTTCTTTTTGTTTAAGTCGAAGTGATGAGCAAACTAATGGACGTAACCCGGCCATTAACGAGATAGCAATATTGAGACATAAAATGTCCGCCTTTCAATGGAACCTACAGTATAGATTAGCCTCTTGAAAAAGGGAGGCTTTTGTATATAAAAGCTTTGATAGAATTAAATGTCGGATGTACAAAGTAGAAAGAATGATTACTGAACCGAGGAATCTCTTGGGCTTCAAAGAGTAATTGATTGATTTGAATATTTTAAGGGCTCTCTCTCTCTCTCTCTCTCTCTCTCTCTCTCTCTCTCTCTCTCTCTCTCTCTCTCTCTCTCTCTCTCTCTCTCTCTCTCAGAGTATGGTACTTGTACTGAAAAGGATTGTAGTACCCACTCACATTAAACTTTTTTTTAACAATAAAAGGTTTGGATATGGTTATTCATTCTACGAGCTGGCCTTAATTTATTCATGTGTAGATTTTTGTCAGCTTTAAGAGTTCAAGTATCAAGGGAAATGCAGCCATGTATAATTCGTTTGTCTATTACCTGGAATGGATGGCATACACACACACACACACACATATATATATATATATATATATATATATATATATATATATATATATGTGTGTGTGTGTGTGTGTGTGTGTGTGTGTGTGTGTGAGTGTGTGTGTGGGGGGGGGGGAGGTTTATACATACATGATATTTGCATATACATGCAAATATTTATATACTGTATATGTATGCATGTCTATAAGTTTATATTAGTATATATGTATGTATTTATAGCTCAGATAAAAAATTAACCCTATTTGATATGAGCAAAGTGATTACCCAAGTTCAATTAGTGGTGAACTTCACTGCAACCATTTCCCTACAAATGCTGATGGAAAAAAGCGTACAAACGTTATCAGGTTAACGCATATCTTAAAAATTAAATCCCATTATGTATTACATTATCTATGATGCTACTTAAATTTTAATATGAAGAAGCAGTAGCATTTAAATATTAATCACACTGAATATGCTGAACATCAGTTTGTTACATAGGCCATGTTTAGAAGAGTTAAGTTTGTAAATAAACTAGCTGGGATATTTAGAATACCTCCTAAAATACTTTTGAAAAGATTTGAAAGTATTTGCAAGGATAAAAGAAAAACATTGAAAGTTAAGAGCCTTATTTTCGAGTTTCATTAAGTATTCCCAACAGCACCACAAATATGCAATACTTTGTTTCCTACACACAAAATTTCATTGAATCTCTAAAATTATGAGCTCAAACTCATATTCCCACTAAACTGAACGCCTTTTTGTATTATCCGATTCTGTTGAGCTGCATGAAAGAAAATTTGAAAATAAAAAAGAGAAATATTTTCACTTAGAACCAAATAAAGTAGATACTTAATGTGAGACTCCTTAGAAATAATCTTATCAGAATGCAATCGTTATCGCATTAAAGCATGTGTTTAAACTTTAAAGAAATGGTGCTGCATTGATAGAACCAAACGAACATTTGGAAGTATTTACTGGTCTTCGCTGGCAATATTTCAGTACCCTTTCTATTTTGTTGAAAAATTGGGAGGAAAAAATATCAAGGGAATCTTTGGATTAGAGAAAAAACTGGGGGTTCAAAGAGATTTATTCAACTTTACAATTCTGCATCAGTTTTAGAATTAAAAACTCATAACTAATCCTCCTTGAGCCTTAAACCCAACCCTGGGAAACGGCCATGAAAATTAAAATTGTCAGTCTCTTGTCACAAAGAATCATAAAGAACATATGAAATAATGTATGCTGCCATTGCAAGATATCTTTTAAACTCCCTTCAGTATTCAATATTATACTTTTTCGAGTTATGGCGGCCAGCATTTATGACAGAAAAGTACCATGTAAACAGAAACTCAAAATCCGGAAGTGACTGAAGAACTATTTCAGATAAATGGCATCAGGAATCGGTGCCTGTTGAAATGAAAACTTTACCAAAAGATATTAAATTACAAGAGAAATGTTCAGATTCCACGTGTGCTTGCAGAGAAGCAATTTCCCTAGTCCTTATTACTACGAAATTTACAAAGCTGGGAAAAAGTTTAGTTTGTTTTACCTGAAAAATATATTAGTTTTAAAAGCTAAATCTACATTAAATACCTTTTATTTTGTCTACATTTATCCGCCCCTATATAATAGAGCAACGCATCTGGTTATATATAAATGTATATATATATATATTTAGATATATTTTTCCCGTCATGCTTTGTCTCTTCCCGTCCCTCACGTAGGGGAGAGAGTGTTGTCTTACCCCGGTAAGAGGGTGTACGCTAAGAGGTACATTTGCAAACCACTGTCTACCACAAATTGCCAAACTAAAGGGTTGTATTTAAGAAAGGGGGAGGCGATGGGAAAGGTTGAATCTACGTGTGCGTGTGTGCATATCTATCCAAATATTTAGATGTCATTTTTCACGTCTTAGGTAAACAAGCATTTGATAATAGCAGTTTTAAGCTATTGATGATTTAAAGAAATGAGATGCATAATATGTTCAGCTTAAATAACTATCCTTATCAATTTTTAGATTTAACCGTGTGAGATGAATAGTTAATTAGATTACAAAGATGAATTCAAAACAAATCAGATATGCCATTACTCTCACAACCACAATTCGGTCACAATGGCTTCTAATAAAGAAAAAAAAAATGAATCGTTATTCTCGCTCATTTACTAAATGGTCTCAAATAAATTTCCCATTGCAATGGCAAAGTGTTGAATACATTTTTGGATGTTTGATAGTAAATGTTTGAGACAGGTTTCACTATATAGTAAGCGAAGCTCATGCTGAAAATTTTTTTCTACTTGAGATAAAGTCAAACTAATTTCATTAGATCCAAGTTTTATCTAAAGAATAAAATAGGAATATCTTTATACTGATACATATGAAGTCTTATGTCTTCCAATGAGAATCACATTGACCAAGTACGCTCCAAGTAAAAGTTAATCCAATTTAATATAATTTTCACATTTCAATAAATAGGTAAATAGTATTGATGGGGTCAATGTTTTCTCATGAATGACTAGAAAATTCCCCCCCCCCCACATAGACGTCGCCCAACACCTTTCAGAAGCTTAGATGATAATACAGCTTCCTATCTCCTAAAAGGTTCTGAAAAGACAGTTCAGCCTCCTCCTCCACCGTCCAAACCTCGTCAGCCAGTGTGCTACAGGAGAGGACGAGTAGGCCATTCACAAATGCATCCTCAGAAGGCTAACTTGCATGAAATAGAATTCGGAATAAAACGAAAACAATTACAATTGAAATTAGGAACTTCGTAGAGGGAGTATGAAGTTAATCGCAACAACGATGCCACAGTCAATTATGCTAGAAATACTATTCGAAGCAATAAAATTAATCTAATTTTTGAGATGAATGGAAGCAATAAAGAGTTTCGAATTTTGTTACATATTTGCCTCTGCGTTCATAATTTATTTAATGCATTGTATTGACATTGCTTTAATTTGCATCTGAATTGCTAGTTACGCATTATGTTTTGCACGTGAATTAATCATCAATGCTCTCAGTGTAGTTAAAAATGTATGTGGTTTTGTTTTAGTAATAAAGTCGGTAGGTCATTAAAGGTACTCGCGTTGTGTGCTGATTTTGAAGTTTCTCCATGTTATAAATTTCAGTTAATGCAGCTTAAGTCAGAAGGATTTGTGATGTCATAAAATCTTATGGTATTGCTACGACTTGGAAACAGAATCTTTGTGTCAGGAATAAGAGTAGTTGCAAAAATTATATAATATGTTTATGAACTCAAAAAATTAATATGGCCAAAATGCCTTTCTCAAGAATTCAATCAATTGCTGCCAAAATTGAATAGAGATAAGACAGAGTAAGGTATCAAAAAACAAATATAATATTTCGTAAAAGAATAATTGCTTTTAGATGTAATATTAATTACGTATGTATAGCATCCCTGCTTCTTGT
>NC_090728.1:138983742-138986242 GCF_036898095.1 Palaemon carinicauda
ATCTCCAACAAATTTACAGGAGTTAACAAAATAATTGATAGGGATTTTTAAACAATGACGGCAGGGAGTGAAATATTCTTCGAATAATAAGCAGGACCATGTTAATATATTATTTTCATTGAAAGATATCAAAAAGTGTACAAACAATTTATTGAAAACTCCAAGTAATTAAACTTGCCTTATTAGCTTGAAACATGTCTAAAGCAAATGATTTTTGTTCCATTACAAAAAAAAAATATAGATTTAATTAATTGAAATATATGTATCATAAAGTGCCGAAAGTATTTATTGAAAATCTAAAATTATTGTGCCTGCATCATTAGCTTGAAATATGGGTATAGCAAATGATTTGTTATTTTTTATCACAAAATGAAACAAAAGTGAGGCGATGATAGAGCTGCATTCATGCATATTTGTTCTCAGTTTATTGTAGACATAATCATAAATAGTTTATGTATTTTGTTCATTGCAGTAATATATTTTTCATAATAAGGCTCATTCAGTCTTGTTATTCAATCCTATCTAGCATCCCTCCTTTGTTTTTGTAAACGCCTGGCTTACATTTGTCCTTAGAACAATGACGGGAAATAGTTGAGCGTCAAAAAGCAGAAGCACACACAGTGACAACCGGGAAGACTGAATATGTCTACAAGCATAATTTTCACGAATATCATGTTTGTCACAATCCTTAGGTTCAATTCCGTAGAATGCGGAAGAGGAAAATGAAATAACAAAACTACAGAGCAATACAGTGTGTAGAAGATGATTTGACGTGTCTTCCGATATTCTGGTGTTTGCCATCATTTGATTAGTATTGTTGATAGAATCATAGTAAATGTCTCGGTTTGAATGATTCATTGGCAACCATTCAATGACGTAATATGATCAGTGACGTTGATCGAATCATGTCGTACGTTTTAGTCTAAAATATGTCGGCACGTAGTTGATGGAGAATCATTTAGACTAAACGATTCTTCGTCAATCAATCGCTGACATATTGATGTAGATTTCTAAAAAAAACTTAAATTCCACATCCTTATTTATGTTTGTAATATAATGAGTTGGGCCAATTGGTTCTAGTTTGTGCTGGTCTATCACCGAAGATATTTTTTTTTTTACATCAGAAAAATGTTTTTCATTCTTTTCTTTGCCAATAAATTTCTTACGAAAGTCATTGCAATTATTCATCTCTCTCTCTCTCTCTCTCTCTCTCTCTCTCTCTCTCTCTCTCTGTTTCTGTGAGTAAAGTGGACATGCCGATAATTATAGAAAGTAAAAGATTTAAAGCTGCTAATATGAGCAGTTTGTGTAGTTTTATGTTATAAAAACAATTGACAAGTTGAGAAATGTAAAGATGACAGCAGTGGTAAAAAACTAAGTGTAGTAGGAAGGAGGAATCAGTATTTTGATCTGGTTCGACCATGTAGAAAGAATAGAAGATAATAAGTTACTGGGGAAAAAACCTAGACAAGGTTGGATGGATTGCGTGGTCGACTTGATGGGAATGAAGGATCTTCATATCCAAGGCCAATATAGAGGAGGTCAGGCGGTGAGGAGATTTACAGTGACTCGCCTCTCTCAGCGGGCCTCAAATCACCTCCATGCGGCCACTTGACAGGTGACACTGGGCCTCGTCTGGGCAGATGAGGCCCGCTAATTTGCCTCGGGCATTTCTCTCCGCCCGACCTCCTCTATATTGGCCTTGTTCATATCCAGAAACGCAATAGTGCGTGCAAGATTGAGTTGAATGGTGCAGTTTTTGTAGGAGGGTTAGATGTGTTTCTGATGAGCCTTCTGCATAGGTAAATGAGGCAATTAAGGGTTTGGAAGTATTACTAAACTGGGTATCGATCCTCGATTCAGCTGATAGAGTATATTTGTTGCCATGGTGGTAGTTTTTCTTCGTTGTGATTTATTGTAAGGGGGAACAGCTAACACCGAACATTATATATATATATATATATATATATATATATATATATATATATATATATATATATATATATATATATATATATATATATAATATAAGTATACGCACATATATATGTCTGTATGCGTTTTTTTTCAAACTCTAACTGTTCGGAGTGGGTGGGTCGTTTCTTAGCATCATTATTGAAATTTTAGGTAAAAGATCGCAAAGTTGTTGTTGTTGATGGGCACAATAGTGAGCATAGGAATGTAATATCTGGTGTTCTTCAGGGTAGTGTTCTTGGCCCATTAATTTTCATGCTATATGCACATGACATGTGGTTTAGTCTAGAAAACAAATGCAGATGATGCTCTCACTTTATTGTAGAAAACGAGGTAGAGAATAGTATATCCCAGATCAGCCATTTAAGTAATCAGTCTGCCAGTCTCAATCGGGAATCTACCTTACAGGTCATTGGGAAAAAATTATACTCTTTTTGTGAAATGACAACAGGTGTCTTGAAAAGCTTGATACTGTCAGTAATCATAAGCGTGAGTAATCTCATTCTAGCTTACTTATGAATGCATC
>NC_090728.1:138991242-138993742 GCF_036898095.1 Palaemon carinicauda
TTCCTCTGTAATATTACTTTTTCGTTTGCAACTAACACTCGAGCATTCACTCCTGCATGCCAAAAGGAAGCAAGGGAAGATAAAATAAAGAACGTTGGAGAAGGGAGAGAAAATATACGAATAAAATGTTATGGGCGAATTCCTTACAAAATACAGAATGGTGCATCATAGCTCTATGATTTTATTATGATTATTCTATTTTTACAAAAGTACCAAATGCGTATCAAAATATATATTCAGTTGCTATTTCAAATACCGGAAAGACTTCTTGGTTGGTAGAAATTACTGTGTACAAATTGGAAACTCTTACTCACCATATGAACCTTTAAACAAGTGGTTCTTAACCTTTTATGGCTGCGACCTAAAATCCTGTCCAGATCAACCACGGCGACCCTTACCTTCATAAGTACTTTTATTTAAATTTTAAAATACTTGTGCTTGTAAAAACGTGTGACAGAAAAAAAAAATCACATGCAGAACTTTTTATTAATGCAAGTAGTGCATCTATATAATAATGATCCATGAGAAATAAAACAATGCACTGAGATTTTCTAAAATAAAATAAAAATGTTTCTTAATATAAAAAAAAATATATAATTAGGCTATAATTTACCATTGATGAAAAGGGAAATTATTCATACAAGACTATTTGACATGAAATATAGTATTAACCCCTTCCATCCGTGCCTCTGCCCTCCACTTCTCTTCCTTCCTTTGTTTCTCCGATTCCTCCGTTCCTAATTGTCCCTTTCCCTACCTTCGTCCCTCATTTCAATCTCTTCATTCCCTACCCCCCTGTCTCCTTCCCTTCACCCCTTCTTTGGCTCCCTCCATTCCTTTTTCTCCTCGTCCCTTCGTCCACAGTGAAGTGGTTAAAATCAATGAGATCCTTGATACTGGATTGTTTTGGTCAGCTCTTCATATCTGGGTGATTTTGATGATAGGCTGCATCTTAGGTCATCCTCTGGTGGTTGCAAACGGTTTCTGTATTTTGTCTTTATGACTGTGAGGGCTGAAAATCCTGCCTCACACAGGAAAGTTGTAGCAAAGGGAGTTAGCGTTTTCAGGGCGTCACCTCCAAGATTGGGCTTTTCTTTGTGAACTTTGATCCAAAATGAGCTCAGTGATTCATTTTGCCTTTTGAAATCGTAATGAAATGTTGCGTCATTCTGGATCTCGATAATTTCCTCCTGTAGCTTGCTGATGTTTGCAATTTCATCAGGCAAGTCTTCAGCTTCAATGTTGAAGGGGTTTCTTACCCAACTGTAGTTGAGCGTATTTTCTGGAATGTAATGATCAAACACTCTAATTAGCTTAGATATATGTCCCTCAATAATGCCTTTGACTTGGATGAAAGAAAATCTTTCATCCTCCAGAAGTAGGTTAAGAGAAGGAAATGATGCAGCCTTTCTAGATTATTTTTCATTCATCCACAACTTCAGTTTTCCTTTGAATGCTAATAGCTTCTCAGAAAGCCCAACCAGTGTCTGATCACGACCTTGCATTGAAATGTTCAAGGAATTTATCTCAGCAAACAGCTAACAAAAAAAAAAAAAATGCAGGGAAATTTTAGTTTTTTTCCTCCTATTACTGTATTTAGCGTTCTTGTATACAGGAAAAAAAGGCTCTAAAAAAAAAAAAAGCACAAGGCTCACAAAAAACACTAAATCTAGCGCCAATAACGCTCAGTTGCCAACTCTGGACACAACACATCAGCTCCTGACTTCCTCCACCTCCCCCTCCTCCTCCCCTCCAACAACGGTTAGATTTAAAAGGCAAGAGGAGATGGTAGTTTTTTCACCTCAATCAAATCGTGTCTCAATGTTTTGCTCAACATTAGATAATAATGACTTAAGAATTCTACATTCAGGATTAATACTTTGATAATATTATGAATAGGAATATTGAGAAAATAGGAAGTCCACAAATCCTTGGTGACCCATTCAAATGGCTTGGCGACCCAACTTTGGGTCGCGTCCCAGGGGTTAAGAACCACTGCTTTAAACAGAGGGTTACCCCAGGGGAGTGTACTTGTCCCCAATTTTATTCTGCATCTATACTATCGGTCTATCGAAAATACTACAAAGACATGGTGTGAAGTTCAAACTATTTGCCGATGACACACTATTTTACTTCTCCATAAATGATATAGACGACACTACTGAAACTCTAAACCGAATCCTTGATTGTGTTAGAGAATGGATGACAAACCACTAAAATTAAATGAGAACAAAACTGAGTTTAGGGTGGCGGGAAAGAGAAACACTTGTGAGAAGCTTGGGTGATATTCAAATAAACATGAATAATGACTCATTGCCGATATCTAGTAAAGTTCGTCATCTAGGCGTATTTCTTGACTGCAACTTGTCACTCAATCCCCAAATAAATAATGTATTAAAAACTGCTGGTTATCCTCTAAAAAAAAAAAAAAAGTACCTGGATGAATGATCCGTGAAGAAATTTATGATAAACTGTGTGATTAACAGAATTGACTACTGTA
>NC_090728.1:138998742-139001867 GCF_036898095.1 Palaemon carinicauda
TTATACTCTTTTGCTCTAGTAATTGGCAACTTTATAGACTTATTTGCATTAGAAATTTGGCTACTGTATAAGCATATTTTGCTTCAGGTATTTGCAATAGTATAAATATATTTCTCACCAGTCATTCTCTACGGTTTAAATATACTTTTTCAATAGGCATTATCTACGGTAAAACATTTTTTTCAATTGTCCTTCTCTACAGTATAAACATATTTTGTAATCGTCCTTCTCAATGGTTTCAACATATTTTGCACTAGGCATTGACTACAGTATGAACATATTGCACCTAGTCCTTATCTATGGTACCAACTTATATTGCTGTAGCCACTGACTACGGTATGAATATATTTTGCACTAGCCATTGGCTACGTGATAAACATACAGTATTTTGCACAAGTAAATGGCTACGGTATAAACATATTTTGCTGTAGCCACTGGCCATGGTATGAACATATTTTGCATAAGTTATTGACTACGGTATAAACTTATTTTGCACCAGTCATTGGCTAAGGTATAAACATATTTTTGCTGTAGCCACTGGCCATGGTATGAACATATTTTGCATAAGTTATTGACTACGGTATAAACCTTATTTTGCACCAGTCATTGGCTAAGGTATAAACATATTTTGCACCAGTCATTGGCTAACATATAAACGTATTTTGCACCAATCATTGGCTACGTTATAAAAATTTTTTTTTACCAGTCATTGACCACGGTATAAACAAATTTTGCCGTAGTGATTGGCTACGGTATAAACATATTTTTGCACCAGTCATTGGCTATGATATAAACTTATTTTGCACTATTCATTGGCTACAGTATAAACATATTTTTACACCAGTCATTAGCTACGGTGTAAACATATTTTACACCAGGCATTGGCTATGGTGTAAACATATTTTACACCAGTCATTGGCTACGGTGTAAACATATTTTGCACCAGTCATTAGCTATGGTGTAAATATATTTTACACCAGTCATTGGCTACGGTGTAAATATATTTTACACCAGTCATTGGCTAGGGTATAAAGATATTTTCCACCAGTCTTTGGCTATGGTATAAACATATTTTGCAAACAGTCTTTGCCGACGGTATAAACATATTTTGCACCAGTCATTGGCTACGGTATAAACATATTTTGCACCAGTCATTGGCTACAGGATAAACATATTTTGCAGCAGTCATTGTCCACGGTATAAACATATTTTGCACCAGTCTTTGTCTAAGGTATAAACATTTTTTTGCACTAGTCATAGTCTATGGTATAAACATATTTTGCACTAGTCATTGTCTATGGTATAAACATATTTTGCACTAGTCATTGGCGACGGTATAAACATATTTTGCACTAGTCATTTTCTCTGGTATAAACATATTTTGCACTAGTCATTGGCTATGGTATAAACGTATTTTGCACTAGTCATTGTCTATGTATAAACATATTTTGCACTAGTCATTGTCTATGGTATGAACATATTATGCACTAGTCATTGTCTATGGTATAAACATATTTTGCACTAGTCATTGTCTATGGTATAAACATATTTTGCACTAGTCATTGTCTATGGTATAAACATATTTTGCACTAGTCATTGTCTATGGTATATACATATTTTGCACTAGTCATTGGCGACGGTATAAACATACTTTGCACTAGTCATTTTCTATGGTTTAAACATATTTTGCACTGGTCATTGGCTATGGTATAAACATATTTTGCACTAGTCATTGGCTATGGTATAAACATATTTGCACAGGTCATTGTCTATGGTATAAACATATTTTGCACTAGTCATTGGCTATGGTATGAACATATTTTGCACTAGTCATTGTCTATGTTATAAACATATTTTGCACTATATCATTGGCTAGGGTATAAACATATTTTGCACTAGTCATTGGCTAGGGTATAAACATATTTGGCACTAGTCATTGTCTATGGTATGAACATATTTTTTACTAGTCATTGGCAACGGTATAAACATATTTTGCACTTGTCATTGTCTATAGTATAAACATATTTTGCACTAGTCATTGGCTATGGTATAAACATATTTTGCACTAGTCATTGGCCACGGTATAAACATATTTTGCACTTGTCATTGTCTATGGTATAAACATATTTTGCACTAGTCATTGGCTATGGTATAAAACATATTTTGCACTAGTCATTGTCTATGTTATAAACATATTTTGCACTAGTCATTGGCTAGGGTATAAAACATATTTTGCACTAGTCATTGTCTATGGTATGAACATATTTTTTTACTAGTCATTGGCCACGGTATAAACATATTTTGCACTTGTCATTGTCTATAGTATAAACATATTTTGCACTAGTCATTGGCTATGGTATAAACATATTTTGCACTAGTCATTGGCCACGGTAATAAACATATTTTGCACTTGTCATTGTCTATGGTATAAACATATTTTGCACTAGTCATTTGCTATGGTATAAACATATGTTGCACTAGTCATTGGCTATGGTATAAATATATTTTGCACCAGTCATTGGCTACGGTATAAACATATTTGCACTAGTCATTGTCTATGGTATAAACATATTTTGCACTGGTCATTGGCTACGGTATAAACATATTTTGCACTAGTCATTGTCTATGGTATAAACATATTTTGCACTAGTCATTGGCTATGGTATAAACATATTGTTCACTAGTCATTGTCTATGGTATAAACATATTTTGCACTAGTCATTGGCTACGGTATAGACATAGTTTGCACTAGTCATTGTTTATGGTATAAACATATTTTGCACTGGTCATTGGCTACGGTATAAACATATTTTGCACTAGTCATTGTCTATGGTATAAACATATTTTGCACTAGTCCATTGTCTATGGTATAAACATATTTTGCACTAGTCATTGGCTACGGTATAGACATAGTTTGCACTAGTCATTGTTTATGGTATAAACATATTTTGCACTGGTCATTGGCTACGGTATAAACATATTTTGCACTAGTCATTTTCTATGGTTTAAACATATTTTGCACTGGTCATTGGCTATGGTATAAACATATTTTGCACTATTCATTGGCTATGGTATAAACATATTTTGCACAGGTCATTGTCTATGGTATAAACATATTTTGCACT
>NC_090728.1:139014867-139024867 GCF_036898095.1 Palaemon carinicauda
AATAAAAAAAGTTATCACTTTTATGCCATTGTTTTTAACCTTCATACTTGAGAGGTCAATTGATATAAATCATTTTTAGTTCAAATAATGAAAACGCAATGTATTAGTTTCGTTACAATTAAATATACCCATAGTTGTTATTACTATTATTATTATTATTATTATTATTATTATTATTATTATTATTACTTGCTAAGCTACAACCCTAGTTGGAAAAGCAGCAAGCTTCACAGTGAAAATACCCCAGTGAGGAAAAGAAACTAGGAAAAATAAAATATTTTAAGAACTGTAATATTAAAATAAACCTTTCCTATATAAGCTATAAAAATTTTTACAAAAAAAGAGGAATAAAAATTATATAGAATAGTGTGCCCGAATGTACCTTCAAGCATGAGAACTCTATCCCAAGACAGTTGAAAACCATAGTACAGAGGCTATGGCACTACCCAAGACTAAAGAGCAATGGTTTGATTTTGGAGTGCCCTCCTCCTAGAAGAGCTGATTACCATAACTAAAGTCTCTCTTCTACCCTTACCAAGAGGATAGTAGCCACTGAACAATTACAGAGTAGTAGTTAACCCCTTGGGGGAAGAAAAATTGTTCGGTAATCTCAGTGTTGTCAGGTGTATGAGGGCAGAGGAGAATCTGTAAAGAATCGGCCATACTATTCGGTGTATGTGTAGGCAAAGGGAAAGTGAGCCGTAAGCAGTGAGAAGGGTCCAATGTAAGTGTTGTCTGTCCACCCCATAACTCTCGAGTGATTGTATCTCAACGGATGGCTGGTGCTCTGGCCAACCTACTACATAACAAGATTTTAGCAAGTGTATCTTGAGAAACTCTTGGAACAAGATTACCAAAAACAATTAACTTGAACAATTACTCTGACTCCGTCGTGTCCTCAGTGGAATTGTGTTCTCGTCTTTATCCTGAGAAATGATGGCGTTGATGTCTGTCATCACGAAATTCATTTGAGGACGGAAATGAGAAACATATTTCCGATGAGTTAGTTTTCCTTTCAAGACTGAATTATGAAGTGACGGTAAACTTAGGTGGAATGTGGTGACGAATTATATTAGATTTTTATATATTAATGTTTCTTGACTATGCTCTTTGGTGTAATTGGGTTAATGTTTTAACAATCTTACGAGCAGTTATTTTTACTGGGCCGTTCAAGTAGAAAGATTTAAAGTTAATTGTAAAATTATTACCCAGGAAAGATCTGGAAACCTTGGCATGAAAAGCCAACCAAAAATGTGAAATATGCCAAATATAATTTAATAATAAGATCAGTACAGAACAGCTAAACGTCATTAGATATCTTTGAAACGAAAAAATAAAATATATATATATAAAAAAAGGGAAATTCCTAAGAAAAACGAGGAGGAGAAAGCATTCATACAAAATAGCTAAAAAAATCCACTTCCCGACTCTTGGTAGATGCGTGATTTGTTTTTGTAAAAGTCGAAGTGATGAGCAAACTAAAAGACGTAACCCGGCCATTACCGAAATAGCAATATTGAGACATAAAAGTGTGTCTTTCAATGGAATCTACAGTATAGATTAGCCTCTTGAAAAAGGGAGGCTTTTGTATATAAAAACTTTGATAGAATCACAAATCGGGTGTACAAACTGAAAGGAAAGATCACTGAACCGACAAATATCTTAGGCTTCACAAAGTAATTGATTGATTTGAGTAATCTAAGAGCTCGCTCTCTCTCTCTCTCTCTCTCTCTCTCTCTCTCTCTCTCTCTCTCTCTCACAGAATATGGTACTTGCTCTGAAAAGGATTGTAGTACCCACTTACATTAAACGTTTTTTAACAATAAAAGGTTTGGAAATGGTTATTCATTCTACGAGCTGGCCTTAATTTATTCATGTATAGAACATTTTTGTCAGCTTTAAGAGTTAAGTATTAAGGGAGATGCAGCCATGTATAATTCGTTTCTCTATTAACTTGAATGGATGGCATTTATATATATATATATATATATATATATATATATATTGTGTGTGTATGTGTGTGTGTTTGTGTGTGTTTGTGTGCGTGTATGGGTTTTTATACATACATAATGTTTGCATATACATGCATATATTTATGTATATATATGTATGCATGTCTATATGTTTATATTAGTATGTATGTATGTATGTATGTGTTTATAGTTCAGATAAAAAGGGAACCCTATTTCATATGAACAAAGTGATAATCCAATTTCGATTAGTGGTGAACTTCACGGCAACCTTTTCCCTACAAATGCTGATAGAAAAAGCGCACAAACGTTAACAGGTTACCGCATATCTTAAAAATCAAATCCCATTATATATTTCATTATATATGACGCTACTCAGTAAAATTTAATTGTTAATCGCATTGAATCGTAGGCCAAGTTTAGAAGAGTTAATTTTGTAAATAAACTAGCTTGGATATTTAGAATAGCTCCCAGAGTACTTTGAAAAGATTTGAAAGTATTTGCTAGGGTAAGAGAAAAACATTGAAAGTTAAAGAACATTATTTTTTGAGTTTCAATAGAGTATTTCCAGCACCACCACAGATATGCAATACTTTGACTCCTACACACAAAATTTCATTAAATCTCTAAAAACATGATCTCATACCTATGTTCCCCCAAAACTGAACGCCTTTTTGTATAAGTAAACAATGCCCGGTATTATATAATCCGATTCTTTTGCTCTGCATGAAAGAAAGTTTGAATATAAAAAAGGAGAAATATTTTCACTTAGAACCAAATAAAGTAAATAGTTAATGTGAGACTCTTTAGGAATGATATTATCAGAATGCAATCATTGTCGAATTAAAGCGTGTGTTTAAACTTAGTAGCAGTTTGCATTAGATAGCTTTAAAGAAATTGTGCTTCATTGATAGAACCATACGAACATTTGGAAGTATTTTCTGTTCTCCGCTGACAATATTTCAATACCCTTTCTATTTTGTTGAAAAATCGGGAGGAAAAAAATATCAAGGGAATCCTTGGATTAGAGAAAGAACTAGGGGTTCAAAGAGATTTATTCAATTTTACAATTCTGCATCAGTTTTAGATACACAATGCTACTTTTATTCTCATCTAATAGAATTAAAATCTCTCTAAATAATCCTCCTTGAGCCTTAAACCCAACCCTGGAAAACGGCCATGAGAGTCAAAATTGTCAGTCTTTTGTCACGGAGAATTATAAAGAATATATGAAGTAATGCATGGTGCTATTGCAAAATATCTTTTAAATTCCCCTCAGTATTCAATATTAGACTCTCTCGTTTTATGAGGGCCAGTATTTATGACAGAAAATTACCATAAAAACAGAAATTCAAAATCATGAAGTGAATGAATAAAGGGTACCTGACACTTGCACGCATTCGTGGCACGCACTGGAACGCATTGATGCGCGAACTCGCGTGAACGAGCCGTGAAAATGTCGTGAACAGTGCGGGAACTCGCGTGCCAGAGCGTACCAATGCGTGCCATGCAGGCCCAAAACTTTGAAATGTTTAAAGTTTGTGGCATGCATTGGCACGCACTAAATGGCCGTGAACGATGCGCCAACTGGAGTGAACTGGAGTGAACAGTGCGGGAACTGGCGTGAACTGGAGTGAACGATGCGGGAAGTGGCGTGAACTTTATAATGAAGAGAAACAAAAAGGAAACGAAAATATTAATGAAAAGGAAAGAAAAATAATCCTAATAAATTTTTATATTTGCTGTTTTAATGTGAAAAAAAAATTATATCTTATTTCAAACTATTTCCATAACCTTATAATGAAGAGAAACAAAAAGGAAACGAAAAAGTTAATGAAAAGGAAAGAAAAATAAACCTAACAAATTTTTATATTTGCTGTTTTAATGTGAAACAAAATTATATCTTATTTCAAACTATTTCTATAACTTTATAATGAAGAGAAACAAAAAGGAAACGAAAAAATTAATGAAAAGGAAAGAAAAATAAACCTAATAAATTTTCATATTTGCTGTTTTAATGTGAAAAAAAAATTATATCTTATTTCAAACTATTTTTATAACTTTATAATGAAGAGAAACAAAGAGGAAACGAAAAAATTCATGAAAAGGAAAGAAAAATAAACCTAATAAATTTTTATATTTGCTGTTTGAATGTAAAAATAAAATGATGTCTTATTTCAAACAATTTCTATAACTTTATAATGAAGAGAAACAAAAAGGAAACGAAAAAAATTAATGAAAAGGAAAGAAAAATAAACCTAATAATTGTTTATATTTGCTATTTGAATGTAAAAATAAAATGTCTTATTTCATGCACACACTTATTTTCCTCTTTTACCAATCAAGACCCAAAACTTTTGTTTTAAATAAAAATGAACTGAAAAATAAACCCAAGAAATTTTTAAGTTTGCTGTTTGAATGTAAAAAATAAAATTATGTTTTATTTCATCAACATACTTATTCTTCTTTATTACCTTAAAATGAAGAGCAAAACAAATTTTTTCTGTTTGCTGTTTTAATGTAAAAATAAAATGATTTCTTATTTCAACACACTTTTTTTCTCTATTACCTTAAAATCAACAGCCTAAAAACTTTTCATGTTTGCTGCTTTTAATGTTAAAATAAAATGCTTTCTTAATACTTGTACATATTTCATGTCTGCTATTTATATGTAAATCAAATGCTTTCTTATTGAAACAAAAATAAAGGGCAACAAAAAATACAAACGAAAAAGATACGTTTCTTCTCCTCAATGCAATGGTGTCTCTGACAGAAAGCATTGTTGTCTCTTCCGAAGCCAATCCAAGAATGTCCTCGGGTTGGAGAAGCCCCGTTTTTATATGGAGTGGCCAATTCGTGAACTGGCGTGAACGATGCGGAAACGATGCGGAATGATGAGGGAACTCGCGTGAACGTGTCGTGAACTTCTCGTGAACTACGCGTGCCAATTCGTGCCATCGCGTGAAAGTCGCGTGAACGTCGCGTGAACGATGCGCAAACTGGAGTGAACTGGTCGTGAACAGTGCAGGAAAAACACCAGTGCGTGCCAAAAAGTGGCACGCACTGGCGCGCATCAATGCGTGCCAGTGCGTGGCAAAAATGCGCGCAAGTGTTAGGCAGGCTTAACTCTTTCAGATGAATGACATCGGGAATCAGTGCCTATTGAAATGAAAACTTTACAAAAAGATATTAAATTACACGAGAAATTTTCAACTTTCATGTGTGCTTACATGAAAAGCCATTTTCTTAGTCCTTCATACTACGATATTTATAAAGCTGGAAAAAAGTTTAGTTCGTTTTAACTGAAAAATATATTAGTTTCAAAAGCTAAATCTACATTAAATACCTTTTATTTTTTTTACACTTATCCGCCCTTATATAATAGAGCAACGCAATTGGCTTTAAAAGAAAATATATATATATATATATATATATACTGTTTATATATATATATATATATATATACTGTTTATATATATATATATATATATATGTATATATGTATATATATATATATATATATATATTTTTTTTTTCCTGTCATGCTCGGTCTCTTCCCGTCCCTCACGTAGGGAGAGGTGTTGTCATACCGTTGTAAGATGGGGTACCCCTAGAGGTACACTCGCAAACCACTATCTCCGACTAATTGCTGAACTAGCAAGTTGTATTTAAGAAAGGGGGGGGGGGGGAAATAGGAAGGGTTGAATCTGAGTGTGCGTGTGTGCATATATATATAAATATTTAGACGTCATTTTTGACGGTTCGTGTAAACAAGTATTTAATAATAGCAGTTATAAGCTGTTGATGATTTAAAGATATGAGATGGATGATGTACTGTATTTAGCCTAAATAACTATCCTTATCAATTTTTAAATTCAACAGTGTGAGATGAATAGTTAATTAAGTTATAAAGATGAATTCAAAACTAATCAGATAGGGCATTACTCTCACAACAACAATTCGTTCACAATGGCTTGTAATAAAATAAAAAAAGTAATCGTTATTCTCGTTCTTTTACTAAATGGTCTCAAATAAATTTCCCATGCAATGGCAAAGAGTTAAATACATTTTTGGATGTTTGAGACAGGTTTCACTATAAAGCAACCGAAGCTCATGCTGAAGAATTTTTTGAACAAGTCAAACTATTTCATTAGATGCAAATTTTCTATTTTTTTCTTTGAATTAATCTCTTTATACTTATACATATAAAGTCTTATGTCTTCCTATGAGGATCACATTGACCAAATAAGCTTCAAGTAAAAGTTAATTCAATTTAATATAATTTTCACATTTCAATAAATAGCTAAATAGTATTGATGGGGTCAATGTCTTCTCATGAATAACTAGAAAATTCTCATCCTTGTAGACGTCACCCAACACCTTTTAGAAGCTAAGATGATAATACAATTTCCTATCTTCTAAAGGGTTGTGGTGTCTGTTGTGGTGACGTCCCTGACTGGTGATCGCCAGACTGGGGTTTGAGTCTCACCCAAACTCGTTAGTTTCTTTGGTCGCTGCAACCTCACCATCCTTGTGAGCTAAGGTTGGGGGGTTTTGAGGAACCTATAGGTCTATTTGCAGAGTCATCAGCAGCCATTGCCTGGCCTCCCTTGGTCCTAGCTTGGGTGGAGATGGGCCTTGGGCGCTGATCATATGTATATGGTCAGTATCTAGGGCATTGTCTTGCTCGTTAGGGGAATGTCACTGTCCCTTGCCCCTGCCATTCATGTGCGGCTTTTAAACCTTTAAATCCTTTTAAAAGACACTTCAACCTCCTCCTCGACCGTTCAAACCTCGTCACCCATTGTGCTACAGGAGAGGACGAGTAGGCCATTCGCAAATGCATCCTCAGAATGCTAACTTGCATGAAATAGAATTCGGAATAAAACGAAAGCAATTACAATTGAAATTAGAAACTTCGCAGAGTGAGTATGAAGTTATTCGCAACAACGATGCCACAGTCAATTATGCTAGAAATGCTATTCACAGCAATAAGAATAATTCAATTTTAGAAATTAATGGAAGCAATAAAGAGTTTTGAATTTTGTTACATCTTTGCCTCTGCATTCATATTTTATTTATTGCATTGCATCGACATTGCTTTAATCTGTATCTGAATTGTTACGCATTACGTTTTGCACGTGAATTAATATTCATTGCTCTCAGCGTTGTTTAGAAATGAATGTGGGTTTGTGTTTGTAATAAAGTCGGTAGGTCATTAAAGGTACTCGCGTTGTGTACTGGTTTCGAAGTTGCTCTGTTATATATTTTAGTCAATGCAGCTTAAGTCAGAAGGATTTGTGATGTCATAAAGTTTTATGGCATCGCTACGACTTGGAAACAGAATTTTTGTAAGAGAAATCTTTGCAAAAATGATAATGTTAATGACACAAAAAAAATAATGTGGACAAAAATGCCATTCTCAAGAATTCCATCAACTGTTGCTAAAACTAGAATAGAGATAAGACAGAAATAACGTATCAAAAACAAATAAAATTTTACGATTTTTTTTTTTTTTAGATTTAGTATCAATTACGTATGTATAGCATCCCTGCTTCTTGTACTTAAAGACGATTATCCACCAACATTAGCAAGTATCATTTGAGTGAAAATTATATAACAGTATTCATAAATAATCTTAAAGATTGTTTACATACCAATTCCATGTCTCAGATGAGAGTCCCCATTCAGTTTCCCAAGATGATAACGAGATATCAGAATTTCTCATTAAACATGCTTTAACAAACCTACTTTGAAGCTAACGAGATTTTGTTGTAATTAACGCTGATTCAGGCAGAATATTAGATACTGAACCATTGGGCATAAAGATTTAATAGTAAATGACGTCAGCAGAGCACATAACTTTTCTCAACGCAAATTTGCCTGAGTGCCAGTACCCGAGATACCGGTATATCGTTATTGGCGAAGTCATTAGGGATCCATTATTAAGGACAGTTAATGGCACCACGCAGTTACGAACAGTTTAATGTGAAATCCGAAACTTGTATTTGCTTGATTTTTAGAAAATGAATTTGTTTTAATGTGCTTCTACATTCAATTAGTTTTCGTTTTTTCTCTTACGGTTGCTTTCATATCAAAGGTCATTAAAACAGTTAGGCATTTCTTTTATTTGGTTTCTGTAAATACTGAGAGTTTTAAAGGGGTTATTTAATTCTGTAAGATTTTCAACAGTTTTTTAGATAATATCAAAGGCTATTGCCGGCAATATTGTCACCATTTCTTTTAATGATTCTAGTATTGAGGGTTTGTGTTCTTTATAGGTAGCAGCTGATAAAAAAAAACTCACTTATTCATTAACAAAATCGCAAATGACGAGTAGATTTCTCTTTAATTAAGTTTTACAGAGAGAGAGAGAGAGAGAGAGAGAGAGAGAGAGAGAGAGAGAGAGAGAGAGAGATGCTTTAAAGTCTTGTAAATTATTAAGTTTACATTTAATAATCAAAGTAAATACATCTAGAAATAACCCAATTTATTGTTTTTAAGATCTCAAAAAACTAATGTATTTAAAAAATTTTCAAGACTTTTGATATCTAAAGGTCTGGTACTATTTTTTTTCTAGAAAAATTAAAACTTCCTTGACTCTAGTATGTGAATATATATATATATATATATATATATATACATATACATATATATATATACATATACATATACATATACATATATATATATATATATATATATATATATTTATATGCGCCTTCCAATGAAATATTTTCTAAAGAGTTTATTGCCACACTTGCATAAAACTAGTTACCCAAAATGCAATATTAGTCATTTTCATCAACAAATGTCCAAGACTGGAAAGTAGTTTTTTTATTATTCTTATTAAAGCACTTATCATATCCATTCCAGACTGCCAACTGAATAGCCCGTGTCGTTGCGTGTCAATCAAAGAGCGACCAATATCATATCCATATGGTGAGATAAGTATCGGTTTCATGGACTGTCATGTTCTCTGCATATTCACTCTTTATCTCTTTAGTTTGGGAACGGTAGGAGGGCCTTGCATTCCAGTGCCTCAAATTTCTGCGAGAGAGAAATATCTACGTTTGTTTGTGGGAAAAAAAATTTTGTTCGAGCTGAAAAACATCCATAATTGTGGGAACAAAACTTTACGTGGATTGGAAATAGAATATGTATCCTGCAGCTTTATTCCACTATTCTTTTTTCTTTCTTTTTAACCACCTCTTCTGTTATTTAGAATTTCCATATTTGGTATACTGAGGAAAGATGGAAGTAGGATTTTCCGCAAGATATTTGTCAATTTCAGAACACTCAACGATAACTCTGTAAAAAATGCAAGACTAGTACTGTAAAACATAAAACCGTTTATATGTCGGCTTTGATTCTTATGCATTCAGCACAACTTGGAAACGTTATATAACAATCATGCAACGTATAAATTTCAATTTCTTCGACGTACAGGTAAAGGACTTATCATGATCTGAAACTAAACTTGTTTCATCCTTTACATAAGTCGGTCAATACCTACTAGAATACTACTTTACGAAAAACTAAAATACTTTTAATTCCAGCCATTAAATATCTTCCCGTTATGTGAATAATATTTGAAGATTTGAAGTACGATAGTTTTTTTATTTGAACTTGAGTACATCGATTTACATTTTTTTTTTTTTTTTTTTTTTTTTTTAAACTTTCGGACATCTTCGATGTACGATAGTTTATTTAAACATGAACACATCGATGTACGATAGTTTTTTTTCTTTAAAGTTAAGCGCATCTTCACTGTACGATAGTTTTTTTTATTTGAACTTTCTCACATCTTCAATGCACGATAGTTTATTTGAACTTAAGCACATCGATGTATGATAGTTTTTTTTATTTAAAGTTTAGCACATCTTCGATGTACGATAGCTTTCTTCTTATTTGATCTTAAGCACCTCAATGTTCGATAGTTTTTTTATTTGAACTTGAGTACATCTTCCCAGATTTAGTTGCCATACTTCGATGTACTGTACATTGTTTCAAAAATAATGTTAACTTAT
>NC_090728.1:139032367-139062367 GCF_036898095.1 Palaemon carinicauda
GAGCAAAGAAAAGTAAAAAATGCAAAAAAACTGATGAACAATTAAAATAAAACTTCAAGAACAGTAACAACTTTAAAACAGATCTTTCATATATAAACTATAAAAAGAGACTTCTGTCAGCCTATTCAACATGAAAACATTCGGTGCAAGTTTGGACTTTTGAAGTTCTAGTCAACGAGAGGACAATTTAAAATACTTGAAATAATGAAATACTGGATGAGTTTAATATATACTACAAAGGTTAAGGATTAGTGAAAGACATGGTTTGAATCATATTAAAAAATAAATTTCATCATCATCATCATCTCCTACGCCTGTTGACGCAAAGGCCCTCGGTTAGATTTCACCAGTCGTCTCTTATCTTGAGCTTTTAATTCAATACTTCTCTACTCCTCATCCTCTACTTCGCACTTCATAATCCTCAGCCATGTAGGCCTGGGTCTTCCAACTCTTCTAGTGCCTTGTGAAGCCCAGCCGAATGTTTGGTGAACTAATCTCTCTTGGGGAGTGGGAAGAGCATGCCCAAACTATCTCCATCTCCATCTCCATCTCCAACAAATTTACAGGAGTTGATAAAATAATTGATAGGGATTTGTTTTTAAATAATGACGGAAGGGAGTAAAATATTCTTCGAATAATAACCAGGACCATGTTAATATATTATTTTAATTGAAAGATATCAAAAAGTGTACAAACAATTTATTGAAAACTCCAAGTAATTAAACTTGCCTTATTAGCTTGAAATATGTCTAAAGCAAATGATTTTGGTTCCATTAAAAAAAAAAAACATAGATTTAATTGATTGAAATATATGTATCATAAAGTGCAGAAAGTATTTATTGAAAATCTAAAATTATTGTGCCTGCATCATTAGCTTGAAATATGGGTATAGCAAATTATTTGTTATTTTCTATCACAAAATGAAACAAAAGTGCGGCGATGATAGAGCTGCATTCATGCATATTTGTTCTCAGTTTATTGTAGACATAATCATAAATAGTTTATGTATTTTGTTCATTGCAGTAATATATTTTTCATAATGAGGCTCATTCAGTCTTGTTATTCAATCCTAGCTAGCATCCCTCTTTGTTTTTGTAAACGCCTGGCTTACATTTGTCCTCAAAACAATGACGGGAAATAGTTGAGCGTCAAAAAGCAGAAGCACAAACAGTGACAACCGGGAAGACTGAATATGTCTACAAACATAATTTTCACGAATATCATGTTCGTCACAATCCTTAGGTTCAATTCCGTAGAATGCGGAAGAGGAAAATGAAATAACAAAACTACAGAGCAATACAGTGTGTAGAAGATGATTTGACGTGTCTTCCGATATTCTGGGGTTTGCCATCATTTGATTAGTATCGTAGATCGAATCATAGTAAATGTCTCGGTTTGAATGATTCATTTGTAACCATTCAATGACGTAATATGATCACTGACGTTGATCCAATCATGTCATACGTTTTAGTCTAAAATATGTCGGCACGTAATTGATGGAGAATCATTTAGACTAAACGATTCTTCGTCAATCAATCGCTGACATATTGATGTAGATTTCGAAAAAAAAAAAAAAAAAACTTAAATTCCACATCCTTATTTATGTTTGTAATATAATGAGCTGGGCCAATTGGTTCTAGTTTGTGCTGGCCTATCACCGAAGATATTTTTGTTTTGTTTTTGACATCAGAAAAAATTTTTTCATTCTTTTCCTTGCAAATAAATTTCTTACGAAAGTCCTTGCAATTATTCATCTCTCTCTCTCTCTCTCTCTCTCTCTCTCTCTCTCTCTCTCTCTCTCTCTCTCTCTCTCTCTCTCTGTTTATGTGAGTAAAGTGGACATGCCGATAGTTAGAGAAAGTAAAAGATTTAAAGCTGCTAGTATGAGCAGTTTGTGTAGTTTTATGTTATAAAAACAATTGACAAGTTGAGAAATGTAAAGATGACAGCAGTGGTAAAAAACTAAGTGTAGTAGGAAGGAGGAATCAGTATTTTGATCTGGTTCGACCATGTAGAAAGAATAGAAGATAATAAGTTACTAGAGAAAAAAACCTAGACAAGGTTGGATGGATTGCGTGGTCGACTTGATGGGAATGAAGGATCTTCATATCCAGAAACGCAATAGTGCGTGCAAAATTAATTTGAATGGTGCAGTTTGTGTAGGAGAATTAGATGTGTTTCTGATGTGCCTTCTGCATAGGTAAATAAGACAATTAAGGGTTTGGAAGTATTACTAAACTGGGTATCGATTCACGATTCAGCTGATAGAGTATATTTGTCACCATGGTGGTAGTTTTTCTTCGTTGTGATTTATTGTAAGGGGGAACAGCTAACACCAAATATATATATATATATATATATATATATATATATATATATATATATATATATATATATATATATATATATACATACACGCACATATATATGTCTGTATTCGTTTTTTTTTTCAAACTCAAACTGTTCGGAGTGGGTGGGTCGTTTCCTAGCATCATTATTGAAATTTTAAGTAATAGAACGTAAAGTTGTTGTTGTTGATGGGCACAATAGTGAGCATAGAAATGTGATATCTGGCGTTCTTCAGGGTAGTGTTCTTGGCCCATTAATTTTCATACTATATGTACATGACATGTGGTTTAGTCTAGAAAACAAATGCAGATGATGCTCTCACTTTATTGTAGAAAACGAGGTAGAGAATAGTAAATCCCATATCAGTCATTTAAGTAATCAGTCTGCCAGTCTCAATCGGGAATCTACCTTACAGGCCATTAGGAAAAAAATTATACGTCCTTTTGTGAAATGACAACAGGTGTCTTGAAAAGCGTGATACTGTCAGTAATCATAAGCGTGAGTAATCTCATTCTAGCTTACATTTGAATGCATCTTATGATTTATATTTTCTACAGTATTACCTGTTTATAAACCCATTGATAAATGGGTTTATAAACATGTTACTTGCTAAGTTGCTTACTAAGCTAGCTTTGATCAAAGGTAGCTCTAACCTCTTAGCAGGCAACTAAATCTGACACTTGCCACAGAAGTGAAAGCATGGCAAGAAGAATCATAAAATTAGTGAAACTTTGCCGTGTTATGCGGATAGAACAAGTCTTTTGGGACAGAAGTTCATTTGAGGTATTTGGTAATGCAGAATCAATCAACTAGATTTTCATGGCAAGGCATAATGAATATCATGAATATTACTAACGTACTGTGTATTAAGATCAATGACCTTTATTAAGCCCCTTGATAAAAACACTTTACCTCAATTAAATTACAGATTCTACCAATTACAAAAATTTCCGGGATTGATTGACGGAACATTTATTAGGATAGTGAGTCCCCACAAGAATGAAGTAGTTTTTAGCAACGTTTTATGAAAAAACAATTTAGTTGGCTGCTTCATAGTTGGATACTCGGGACTTAGCAGCCTACCATAGTTACCAACTAAACTAGTAACTTTTTAAGAGTTAGGGAGGGGGGCAACAGAGGTCTCCACTACCGTGGTAGAGAGGTTTACAAGAAGAATACTGAACAGGCAGTATAGTAAGAAAGATAATTATATGTCAAACACCAGAAAAATTTGGACCCACTTCTATAAAAAGTGAAAGTCTATGGCAAATGAGCTCATGTAAGAATTATTAAAGAGATGGTCTCCAACAATGGCTAGCCCAATGGTAAATACAGAGAGGGAAAGAAGAAGTCACATAATAACATTCAAGAAGGGTATCCTTATTTATAAGAATACTTTCCAAAGAGATGACGAAACCTCATATATTGGTAGGACACAAACTAGTAAATCTACATGCCTTACCTTCCATGATCCACAAGTTATTTATTTTGAAATTTGCTAAGGTAATTTGCAAATCAAGCATTGTGCATATCATCCAGTCATTATTTCTTTGCTGAAATTGATTGTAGGAAAAGCAGATGGCGAAAACAGAAAATTGGCCTCCCACAGGGATCTGTGTTTGCCCCCATGCTTTTCAACATCTATACCTACAATCGACCACAATTTAGGAATATCTGTAGATTTATATAGAGAGATGATCTTTTCCTAGCCTTCCAGGTAGATTCATTTACTACCATTGAGAGCAAATGATCAGATGCTTTGAAATATCTTAATAAATACTACAAGCAAAACTTCCTAAATACCAACCCAGACGTCCCATCTTAAAAACTACCAGGTAAAATGGGAGATGAACCTTTCATGGAATGATAAGATATTGAAGAATGATGGTTGCTCTGTCTATTTAGGAATTACATTAGGTTGAACACTATCTTTTAGGGAGCATGTGAGGAAAGTAGAAGAGAAGGTAGCTACCAGAAATACCCTCCTTAGCAAATTTGTAAATTGAAATAGGGGAACAAACCTTCCAACCCTCAGACAAACATCTCTGTCACTCAACTACTCTACTGCTAAATACTGCTCACCAGTCTGGGGAAGGTCATGTCATTCCCATAAAGTTGACGTCGAACTCAATCAAGCATGTCGCATAATTATTGGTGCCTTAAAACCAGCACCCCTTCCAGCACTCTATAAATTGGAAGGCGTTGCACCACCAAACATCTGCTGAACTACTCATTCAAAGACCCAAAAATTATTATATCTACAATAACCAGATTATACAAAGAATGGAATCCCTCAAGAGCTTCATAACCACCACTAGCCTAGACTTCAATGAGTCAGCAAGCTGAGCAACTTTCCACCTAAAATGCTGGAGAGAAACAGACCACTGCCCACCTATTGAGGCCATCCAGAGCCCATGCCAGTCTCTCCCCCATGGAACAAACCACTCCAGCAAGAGCTATAGTTGGAATGACTGGAGACAATCTTCATAAGTGGAGTCTCGCCCCATCTGCTGAATGCATGTGGGCATCCCATCTAGACATTAAACCACATACTTCGTGAGGTTGAACAGGGGCCAATCTGTGCAGATTTGGACTTTTATGAATGTAAGCAGGCCGTTATGTAGTGGATACAATGTTGGCGCGATAAGATATAATGATGACCTTCCATCTTCAAGACTGCACCTACGAAAGGCACTGCTGGGAACATTAGGGAAAACTTTTTAACCTGAATTGATATTGTTGACAAGAAAACTTTCTTGGCTACCTCTTTTTACAAAAAGCACTTCTTATCAAAGAATAAAATCCTTGAATAATCTTACATTACAAAGAATTATATAACTTAACGATACTATAACATAAATGGAACCGACGTAAAACCACTATGACTCCTTGACGAATAAACCTCTTCAAGCCAACCAGACTGGTCAGTAAATGCTGTAATCTCCTATGCAAATTTGGTCATTTGTAGTCTGGATTTCGTAAGTCACAAATTTTCGCCATCGTACTATTTCGCATGAATACGCATATATATATATATATATATATATATATATATATATATATATATATATATATATATATATATATATATATATATATATATATATATATATATACACACATATATATATATATATATAAATATATATATATATATATATATATATATATATATATATATATATATATATATATATATATATATATAAATCATATCCATGTGATTTTTTTTAGTTTTACCGTCGATGATAAGATTTGATGTCTTGAAACACCAGGAACAACAATGATAAACTGTAATAAAAAGGACCTTAGCTTTTGCACTTCCCTGTTGAAGAGGATAAATTTGTGGATTTCCTAGCAAAAACAAATGACTGAACAAATAACTGCCGATATGTTATAAATTTGTCAGAATTTTAAGGTTTTTCTCTGTAATTTAGATAAGGTTATTTGCTCAATATTTCAAACTTAGACTGGTACAATCAGTAATTTTCGTATTTCCCTCGGTTTTCCATTTATGTATATTTTTTTCATTATAAAACTATCATTTCGAGAAACGTCTGTTGCATAGAAAAAATCATAGCCACCCATTATTTCTAGAAATAATTATTCATTCCCTCGAACTAGAGTCCATAATGAGACTCTTTAATTAGATAAGAGAAGATGAGGAAATCTCATTTGGAAAATGTCAAAATGAAGAATTGTCACAGCCTGCCATTTATCTCCTATGTTACAGGAATATATATTTTTCATCTCCCCTAATGGAGTTTTGTGTTATCATAAAATATAAAGTATAAGAGTAATTGTAAAAACAATTTTTTTCTCTCTCTCTCTCTCTCTCTCTCTCTCTCTCTCTCTCTCTCTCTCTCTCTCTCTCTCTCTCTCTCTCTCTCTCTCTCTAAGTATATTACTTCTCCATCCTTCCTCTCTGTCTGTATGAGTTTAGCACTTTTTTATCTATGCCACTTCTTAAAGGTATTTATTTCACCTTCAAGGGATCAAGCAATGTTTAACCACCACTTTATACGTGAAATATTGAATTTATCCAAAAATCAAAATATAAACATTAAAGTAATTATAAACATAGACAAAAAATAGCGATATCGGTCAGTGATTAAGAATTCTGTATAAAAAAGAAATCATATAGTAAAATGTCCATAGTTTAACGACCAAAATATTTTGCCAGGCAAAATCAGTTCAAAGAGAACACGGTGATTTTTTTTTCGTGCTTTTCGAATCCGATTGCAACAGTTTTGTGGAATTGGTTTTAATCTGACGAACACAGAGTTCTATAAATAAAAATTCTATATCACTGATTTTGATGCATATCTGATGATATAATTCCCGTTAGGCTGTATACCCATTTGTTGCTCTCATCAGGGATGGATTTTGAAAAAAAAAAAAAATGCATTTCCATTGTGACCTTATATCTCGCTTTGGATAAATATTATCTCGAGAGGATTTTGCTTGTTTTATATACTAGAATTAATATTGGAAAAGATTTAAAACTGTTTTTATTGAGTTTTTAATTATTTTCATTTATATCATATAATTCATGGACCATTATTTGATTTTACCTATAGAGTAGAGGTGAATACAATACAATATACAAATGTTTACACATTCCTCTGTAATATTACTTTTTCGTTTGCAACTAACACTCGGGCATTCACTCATGCGTGCCAAAAGAAAGCAAGGGAAGATAAAATAAAGAACGTTGGAGAAGGGAGAGAAAATATACGAATAAAATGTTATGGGTGAATTCCTTACAAAATACAGAATGGTGCATCATAGCTCTATGATTTTATTATGATTATTCTATTTTTACAAAAGTACCAAATGCGTATCAAAATATATATTCAATTGCTATTTCGAATACCGGAAAGACCTCTTGGTTGGTAGAAATTACTGTGTACAAATTGGAAACTCTTACTCACCATATGAACCTTTAAACCAGTGGCTCTTAACCTTTTATGGCTGCTACCCAAAATCCTGTCCAGATCAACCATGGCGACCCTTACCTTCATAAATACTTTTATTTAAATTATAAAATACTTGTGCTTGTAAAAACGTGTGACAGAAACAAAAATCACATGCAGAAATTTTTATTAATGCAAATAGTGCATTTATATAATAATGATCCATGAGAAATAAAACAATGCACTTAGATTTTCTAAAATAAAAATAAAAATGTTTCTTGATATAAAAAAAAAATATTTAATTAGGCTATAATTTACCATTGTTGAAAAGGGAAATTATTCATACAAGACTATTTGACATGAAAATATAGTATTAACCCCTTCCATCCGTGCCTCTGCCCTCCACTTCTCTTCCTTCCTTTGTTTCTCCGATTCCTCCGTTCCTAATTGTCCCTTTCCCTACCTTCGTCCCTCATTTCAATCTCTCCTTTCCTTCACCCCTTCTTTCGCTCCCTCCATTCCTTCTTCTCCTCGTCCCTTCGTCCACAGTGAAGTGGTTAAAATCAATGAGATCCTTGACACTGGATTGTTTTGGTCAGCTCTTCATATCTGGGTGATTTTGATGATAGGCTGCATCATAGGTCATCCTCTGGTTGCAAACGGTTTCTGTATTTTGTCTTTATGACTGTGAGGGCTGAAAATCCTGCCTCACACAGGAAAGTTGTAGCAAAGGGAATTAGCGATTTCAGGGCGTCACCTCCAAGATTGGGCTTTCCTTTGTGAACTTTGATCCAAAATGAGCTCAGTAATTCCTTTTGCCTTTTGAAATCGTAATGAAGTGTTGCGTCATTCTGGATCTCGATAAGCTCCTCCTGTAGCTTGCTGATGTTTGCAATTTCATCAGGCAAGTCTTCAGATTCAATGTTGAAGGGGTTTCTTACCCAACTGTAGTTGAGCGTATTTTCTGGAATGTAATGATCAAACTCTCTAATTAGCTTGGATATATGTCCCTCAATAATGCCTTGGACTTGGATGAGAGAAAATCTTTCATCCTCCAGAATTAGGTTAAAAGATGGAAATGATGCAGCTTTTCTAGATTATTTTTTATTCATCCACAACTTCAGTTTTCCTTTGAATGCTAATAGCTTCTAAGAAAGCCCAACCAATGTCTGATCACGACCTTGCATTGAAATGTTCAAGGAATTTATCTCAGCAAACAGCGAACTTGAAAAAAAATGCAGGGAAATTGTAGTTTTTTTCTCCTATTACTGTATTTGGCGTTCTTGTATACAGGAAAAAAAGGCGCTAAAAAAAAGCACAAGGCTCACCGAAAGCACTAAATCTAGCGCCAATAACGCTCAGTTGCCAACTCTGGACACGACACATCAGCTCCTGACTTTCTCCACCTCCCCCTCCTCCTCCCCTCCACCAACGGTTAGATTTAAAAGGCAAGAGGAGATGGTAGTTTTTTCACCTCAATCAAATCGTGTCTCAATGTTTTGCTCAACATTAGATAATAATGACTTAAGAATTCTACATTCAGGATTAATACTTTGATAATATCATGAATAGGAATATTGAGAAAATAGGAAGTCCACAAATCCTTGGTGACCCATTCAAATGGCTTGACGACCCAACTTTGGGTCGCGTCCCAGGGGTTAAGAACCACTGCTTTAAACAGAGGGTTACCCCAGGGGAGTGTACTTGTCCCCAATCTTATTCTGCATCTATACTATCGGTCTATCGAAAATACTACAAAGGCATGGTGTGAAGTTCAAACTATTTGCGGATGACACAATTTTACTTCTCCATAAATGATATAGACGAAACTACTGAAACTCTAAACCGAATCCTTGATTGTGTTAGAGAATGGATGACAAACCACTAAAATTAAATGAGAACAAAACTGAGTTTATGGTGGCGGAAAAGAGAAACATTGTGAGAAGCTTGGGTGATATTCAAATAAACATAAATAATGACTCATTGCCGATATCTAGTAAAGTTCGTCATCTAGGCGTATTTCTTGACTGCAACTTGTCACTCAATCCCCAAATGAATAATGTAGTAAAAACTGCTGGTTATCCTCTAAGAAATATTGCTTTTATAAAAAAGAAAAAAAAAAGTACCTGGATGAATGATCCGTAAAGAAACTTATGATAAACTGTGTGATTAACAGAATTGACTACTGTATCTCCATCTACTACAATCTACCAAAAGTACAACTTGAGAAATTACATAACATAATAAACAGAGGTGTAAGACTGATAAAAGTTGTCCCAAACAGAGAAAGGATCACTCTTATACTAAGTGTTCTACATTGGATGCAGATTAAAAGGAGAATTGAATCTAAAATATGTACAATAACCCACCAAGTTATAGGAACCGGTCATCCAAAATATCCAAGAGAATTGCTACATATTGTGAAACCAACAAATCGTCCTGACACGTGGTTAGTTACAGAACTTTTCAAAATTATCAGAACCTAGATACATGTCTACTGTAGGCTCTAGAGCCTTTAGATATGTGGCCCCGAGACTATACAATAGGCTCCAACGAGACATCCGAATAATTGAAGATATTAAGTCTTTCACGAGGAAACTGAAGACCTCCTTATTCTGTGAGTGTTTTGGCAGTGATGATCAAACAGTAAGCGAACAATACACCTTATGAGATGTTAAATGCTCCCGAATGAATGCCATAAAACAACCGTGGAGGTCCTGTAGAGAGTGGGGTTCCTCGGCTGTACATGACCAGATAAGCAGCCCTTAAAGTAAAGCAGGTAAACTAATTGTAATAGATGTATATAGAAAATTAAGTCCATCCTGGTGTTGAGAAGGGTATATGGAGATTTACTGTAGACCCTCGATGCGGTTCATGGTTTAAATTTGCCAGCCAGGGTGTAAATCCCCATATACTTTTTTCATCTCCAGGATAACAATTTTGTCCGTACAAGTTTTACCCTAGAACATTATAACTGTTGATTACATCTCCAGTCAGACCAAGCAAACCATGATTTTCGGAACCAGACAACTGGTGACTCAAGCAGACGACAGTTTAAAGCGTTTAGGTGCCGTTCATTGAATGGCAAAGCCAAGTGACAGGTGACAGTGCCCTATTGTGGGACAATACCCTAAAGACTGACCAGCGCCCAAGCCCCTCTCCACCCAAGGAGGGCCAGGCTCCCCTAACACCCTCCCCCCGTCCTTTGCTCACAAGGATGGTGAGGTTGCAGCAATGAAAGAAACTAAAGAGTTTAAGCGAGACTTTAACCCCAACATGACATTCACCTGTTAGGGACGTTACCACATCGGCCACCACAATCCTTACAAGGATAACTGCGTAAGGTATATGGTATTTAGACCCCAGATTTGATTTTTATTCCCTACATGGGCGTGGCCTAGGGCTGAAGTAAGGATATGTTGACTTTTGGACAGTTAAAGCCCTCCTATGAGAATTCTGCGTGATGTAGGGACAAAAGGTGATATTTATGACTGAAGACTATATAAGAACGACTAAAACATATTTATTAAAACCTTCCATGTTTGGGAGTTGGATTTGGTTTATAAGAATTTCCATTTTTTCATCATACATACTTTGTGATTAGAAAAGTGAAGTAGGATAACCGTACTGTATTTCTAAACGTTGTACAGGTATAATCAAAGTTGATTACAAAGTAGTGTTCGGAGGTGTTTTGCCCTTAGGCCAACCAAGGTCCATGCCATGACGAATGTTTCAAAGCAATGGCAGGAACTAAGAACCAGATGTATAGACATATATTGACAGCTGGAAATAGACGAGTTGAATATGTGATTTCAAATTTCTAGTCAGATGCTTTCCCTGAAAAAACCTTTTATGGTAAATCATGCTGGAACAGGTCTTATATACCAGGAATGATTAAGTATTAAAATAGGTTGCTACAATATCCACTTTATTGACAAACCCCAGAGAGAGTTAACCTAAGCTATTCATTGTTGGTGCTACTAGGCAACCATTGGAACAGGTAATCATATATAGTAGTTTGCTTGATTGCCAATGGCTCTGAGATCTAACCAATCAAAACATTAGGCGCAGTAGAAAGATGAAGGTACAATATATAACAATGCAACCAGTTAGGCTAGTGATTATTGTATGCAAAGATTCTTTCTTTTTGCCTCAGCTTGGGACACTCTGTTTACTCCGGTGTATCTGTCTGTCTAAAGCCCCCATTACACTTATCCGGTTTCCTACAGCGCCGTCGGTCGCGACGCTAGCATATGTTCAAACTGGAGCGTGTGATAGCAAATCGGCCGTATGTAAGCTCACCCACGGCCGGCCGGATGAACTTTCGCCAGCACTCAAGCTGGCCGTACGGCCGTCGTACGTCAGGACTGAGGACGTAGCGTGTAATTGCTCACCATATGGTATGACATCAGTCTTGAGTGGCTGAAGGACACTCATGTTGACTATTTGGTTCTCTCATGCAAGTGTCCTTTTTTTCTATTAAAGGTGATACCTGACTTAAGAGTTCCAAATATGTGTCATGATCCATTCGCATGTAGTTAAACCAGTCATCTTTTTCTAGTGGTAGTTCCTTCATTAAGTTCATATGAGAGTATTTTTGTCGTTTATGCAGACATTGTTTGAACCAAATCTTCCTTTTTCTTGTTTTCACCTTCAAGTAGCACGCTAGAGCAATAGGATCGAGAAATTGAGAATGTCGTCGAGATAAGACATGTTACTCCTCCACCACAAACAGTGCCACACTGACCCACTTGCCTCCGGCCGTTCAAATACGTGTAATAGCTCTAGCCGTAAACCAGAATTTTCCTACGGCCCGTAGGCTAGGTTGGCCGTAGGAAACCGGATACGTGTAATAGGGGCTTAAGGCTCTGCTTGAAATCCTATTAATGGAGTTTTCCTATTCTGAGGAAGCGTTGATTCTATTTTACTGTCATTTCCACTGACGTTTACTTAAAGAAGACGGCATTTTGTTCAAATCATGGACGAAAATGTAAATAATTTAGAAAGCTTTCTTGCTTCACGTTCTTATATACATGAAAGCAAATTCGAAATAAATATTTTTTTATCGGTGTCATTGGTATTGATGGAGGTTTTTAATCTGATTACAGAGTTTATAATTATTTCAATGATAAATTGTTGTGATAATTTCTAGCGCTCTCATTTGTTATCTGAAGCACAATGGTAGCTGATTTCATTAAAAAATTCTTAGCCAGTGAGCACAGTAAATATTCCACCTAATTCAGAAGAATTACCACTGTTTTTTTTCCTTCTTAATGGTAAAAGGAATAATTCAAATAATTTCACAGAGCAAGACAAAAAAATTGCTTGCCTTGGAAAACTTTCCTTGTTGAGTGAAGTATAAGCTAGTTTGTGAAGTTTTTCTTGAAAATAATTTTTGAGAATAATTTCGTAAGGCTGAATGATTATTTTGATATCATACCTAAAGAATAATTTCTAGAATGCATAGCAAATGGAAAAATTATTGGTACATAAATAGTAATATTTACAGATAGGTTTTAAGAGATCAGTATCGTAGATTAATCATTTCATGACATCCTCCTATATTTATACTTATATTTAGGCTATAAGTTATTTTCCGAAAGTTATTTATATTTTTTTTTTGTGATCGCTAGCAATTATATAACACTCTAAATGGCTTTTAATTAGGATAAAGAATGCCTGAAACGTTATAAATTTCACAATTATGAAATCTCCTTTAGATACCTTTAGTTTCGGAAGCATTTTTCAGTTTCATAAAAGATTAAAATCATTAAGGTTGTAATTTCTTTAATCTTATGAATATTAATGAAACACCATGATCGTTGTCTTCATTAAAACATACTTTCGAAACAAAACTATAAACTAGGAAATAAGAACTACGATTGAGGATCAAAATTGGTAAATAATAAATATCAATTTGCTAAAATTATTTAATAAACTATAACAATTGTCATTCTCAGCTATTCGTGTAACGTTTTGGAGTTCTACGTATTAAGAAATGTAACAAAGATAAAAATGCGCTTTTTTGATAAATCATCAGTCAGCACCCCCCCCCCTCTCTCTCTCTCTCTCTCTCTCTCTCTCTCTCTCTCTCTCTCTCTCTCTCTCTGGACAAAAGGTTTTTGCATATGAGTATTTACTTATATTTCATAACTCTTTTCATCTCATTTGATATTATGATTTTTTGTTTCCTAGTTTCCAGTTGGATAGAAAAGACAAAATTATATTTCAAGTTTTTTTATCAAATATGACAAGCTTTCATTTTTCAGTTAAAAAATAGAAAATACTTCTCTCTCTCTCTCTCTCTCTCTCTCTCTCTCTCTCTCTCTCTCTCTCTCTCTCTCTCTCTCTCTCTCTCTCTCTCTCTCTCGTTGACGAAATACACTGTACATCATTTGAACTAAACAGTTAGGTCAGTACCTGGCTATCAGTTAAGTGTAGTGTGTCGGAGGAACACTTGAGAGAGAGAGAGAGAGAGAGAGAGAGAGAGAGAGAGAGAGAGAGAGAGAGAGAGAGAGAGAGGGAGAGAGAGAGAGAAACTATAACTCCGTTAAAATTTGTATGCTGGACCATTAAATCAAAATTAAAAATTAAAACTTTATCGAACTAATCCCATCATAATGACGCTAGAAAAATAAACACTATATTTGTATCTATCTGTGTGTGTGTTTAGCTATTTATCAAAGATTTTTAAGGTATCTCCTTCATGAATTTTACCGTAAAAGGAAACTTATTTCCTTAAAGAGAGTTGTGATACGAAAAATAACTTCCGGAGGGAGATGTAGGGAAAGGGTTACCAAAGGAAGAAGTTGAAGAAAATAAGAGTTGCTCGAAATGATTGGAAATGAGACGAGGAAAACCTCTTTTAATAACATATGGCGGCAACAGTCAAAGACTGAAGAAACCCTTGGAAAAAAAGCGAGAAAATTGGCACGGCAAATGAAGGGTCGTATGATGGAATTAAAAAAAATAAATAAATGAATAAATACGAGATTATAATATCTAAACTAGCGGCTAAATATTTAGATATGCCCACATACGCGCGAGCGCGCTTCAACGATTAATAGACATTTAGATGTTGCTCAAAGAAAATAAATTCAATAAAAAAAATTGAAAGACCACAGGGAATGAAAAAAAAATGTAACAAAGAATTCAAACTGGTTTTTGAATCTCAGGAAAAAAAATATTCAATTGACTTCCAATAATCTGTCCGTAAGGTTTTTACGCAAGAGTATATACTCGAGCTGCAAGCACTCGAAAGATAAGAAATATATATTTCCCCTCGGAATATGTTCCGAAAATTTATGATTTTTTGATGAACTCTTAGAGGTTTCATCTCTTCTGACTAAGCCAGGTTTTATTTACCTAATCAAACAGCAATTGTCAGTTGCTGAAAAGGCAGAAATGTCTTTAAGTGAAAGCGCCTTTTATAGAAATTATTTATCCCAGTATTCAAATCTTTAATTTCCTCTACCAATGGTAATAGCAGCATTATTAGATGGTACACATGTTTTCTTTATGAATGATAAGAGCAGTTATCATCATCATCATCATCATCATTATCAACATCATCTCCTCCTACGCTTATTGACGCAAAGACCACACACACATCCCATATATCGTACAGAAAATAAAAGGAGTAGGCGTATGATTTGAGGAAATGAACGCTAGCTTTGGGAATAAAGTGGAAATCTTTAGAACTCATTTTATATATATATATATATATATATATATATATATATATATATATATATATAAATATATATGTATATGTATATATATTTATAATAAGTGACATATTCAATGATGTGTTTGCATATGTATATTTATGCATGTGTGGATATATATGTATAGGTGTATATATGTGTGTATTTATATGTATAGGTGTATATATGCGTATATATATATATATATATATATATATATATATATATATATATATATATATATATATATATATATATATATATATATATATAGAAATTATATATATATATATATATATATGTATATATATATATAGAAATTATATATATATATATATATATATATATATATATATATATATATATATATATATATATATATATATATATAGAAATTATATATATATATATATATATATATATATATATATATATGTATATATATATATGTATATATATATGTATATATATATGTATATGTATATATGTATATATATATATATATATATATATATATATATATATATATATATATATATATATATATATACATACATATGTATGTGTGTAGTGTATTGATTGTTTGCATATCCGTATGACTAATTATCAAAGAATTTCAACCTTATCGTCTTTATCAGGTCACATTTAAAACGAAATATTCCCTTATTGTAGGTATTTATCCCACGAAAGATAACTGTTGAAGTAAATCGAATTTAATGGAATTAAAAAGAAGAGAAAGACGCAAATAAGAATGGTTATTCGACATAATTGAAAAGGGAGAAAGGTAAACCTCATCGAAAACAAATTACGGTGAATGAATCAGAGAATGAAGGAATCATTCGTGACCAAGGACAATATTTGGTAATTCTGGTGGACTGAACAAAGGAGATAAAGAAGTGTGAAGCTCTGTTTGCATAATTGAATTATTCATATTTTGCATACAGACAAATGAAATGCAGGAAAGGAGTAGTAATCAAAATGAGTTTAATTCCAAGAAAATACTTAAATATATAATTTGCGACCTTTTCTTCTTTTTAAATAGAGAAACATAGTTACACATTGAATTTACATAACACAAATCTCCAATAAGCTTTTTATTACATAATTCTCTGTAATCATTAATGAAATATAATTGGTTTATAACATTAATTTTAGCATGAATTATTTTGCGATCAGTGGATTTAAATTTTAACTGATATAAATATTTAGGATACAGATACAAGAGAGTAATTTCAGTAGTAGAAATACGACACTGCTCTTAATAAAATAAAAATGAAAAAAAAATATGAATTTCAAAACTTTATTTCCCTGGAATTATTCAATGTTTTTTTTTAACATTTCGTTACATTCGTCTCTTCACTGCTGAATATAGGTTGAATAATTTATTTAAAAATTTTCCGTGACATTAGCAAATGTACTTAAACAGAAGGCTCACCAACAGCGCATTTAGACCCCGACACATCGCGACTTGCTTGCATTTCTCTTGCTTACCGGATACTGTTCAATTTTCTATTATATACCAATACTTGATCCATGTATATCAATAGAGTAAATTTGAGGTCACCATTCTATTTTGAGCTAAAATTAGAAACTTTTTGAGCTTATATTTAATTTTCTTTAAATGACCAACCCCCCTTATGTAACACAGCTTAATTCCCCCCCCCCCCCCGCCCTGCTCAACATTTAGCAGCTTCGTATACTTTCATTTTACATATTTTTTTCCCCACTTCACGTATAAGTATAAACTACTTTTATCTCATAAGTTTTTAAAATCCTCATCCACACTTCATTAGAAAAATTATTCAAAAAGTATATTCGTGCATTTCAGCTTTTCCCAAATCTTCTGCTGTCTTTCATGATACAGGTGTTTTTGTCACTTATCTTCAGCCATTTTACCATCGTATGCAAGGAATTAAAGAGTACACACTTGATTTTGAAGACGAAGCTGGTAAGAACCGACTAGTGAATCTGGCTGACAGAGGAAAGTGTGATGTCACATGGCAATGCTGAGCCAAAATGTCATATTGATCCGACTGTTCGTTTAAAAGATTTTTGCCCCCCCCAAAAAAGAAAGTCTCATTGCGTCTGAAATAGTTAGTAGGGTTTGGTTTGCTTGTGAACAGATATGGTATTCTTTGGGTATTTTTATACTAAATGATCATAGAATTGAAACCCCGTCTTCACCGCTAAGAAATTACCCCATCTTTTTTGCTATTCCACAGACATATTCTAGGTTTGAATTCCACGGGGAATGGAAATTTCTTCATTCAATTCCTGTTAGATTTCAAAGCCTTTCATGGAAAGCCATTCGGAAATAATTTGATTAGTAAACATTACTGTTTTGTACCCTTATAATTGGTGGATATGACTAATTAAGTCTCTCTCTCTCTCTCTCTCTCTCTCTCTCTCTCTCTCTCTCTCACGATCGATCGAATTCGCCTTTTACTAAGGGACTTAAATAATTCATTAAAAAACGGATAAGTTCTTGTAAAATTTGAAATATGTCTTAAATTACCATTAATAGTTTGGCTCCTCCATCCTAAGCTCTTGAATTATCAAACATTCTAAAAAGATTTTTTTCTTTTGTTTTTTATATAACTCGACCACAGTCAATATAGAAATATATGACATTCAAGTTAAGAGAATTTAAGATAACAGAAATGAATAGGATATTTAAGAGAGATGTTGAAAGCAGATAAGCTTCACTTGTTAACTGTCGTTGATTTTTTCATGAATAACTGAAGAGCTAGTGCGTAAAAATTATACTTTTAAAATATATATAACCACAACAAACATTATTAATGAAAGGCTTTGATTGTCTTGGGAAAATAGGGCCCAGATTTTCATCTCAAGATATTACATCATACAGCTATGAGATGTTTAGTAAACTTTGAAAAGGATTTTGGTCATTTCTAAGTAATATATTGAAAGGTTAAAAAGAAATTATGGTATCGCAATGAATATTGGAGACGTCATTTGGGACTAATATTTGCTCCTCGATTTAATAGACTCGTTAAAGACAGCTAATAATATATTTACGCTTATACTCTCTTTCTCTAGTAATTGGCAACTTTATAGACATATTTGCACTAGAAATTTGGCTACTGTATAAGCCTATTTTGCTCTAGGAATTGGCAACAGTATAAATATATTTCTCACAAGTCATTCTCTACGGTTTAAACATATTTTTCAATTGTCCTTCTCTAAAATATAAACATATTTTGCACTCGTCCTTGTCAATGGTTTCAACATATTTTGCACTAGGCATTGACTACGGTATAAACATATTGCAATAGTCCTTATTTATGGTACCAACTTATATTGCTATAGCCAATGACTACGGTATGAACATATTTTGCACTAGTCATTGGCTACGGTAAAAACATACAATATTTTGCACAAGTCATTGGCTACGGTATGAACACATTTTCCTCTAGCCACTGGCTACGGTATGAACATATTTTGCATTAGTTATTGGCTGCGGTATAAACCTATTTTGCACCAGTCATGGGCTACGGAATAAACATATTTTGTACCAGACATTGGTTCCGGTATAAACATATTTTACACGGTCATTGGCTGTGGTATGAAAATATTTTGCACTAGTTCTTGCTACGGTATAAACATATTTTGCACCAGTCATTGGCTACGGTATAAACATATTTTGCACCAGTCATGGGCTATGGTATATACTCCTGGAGCCATGGGGTGTTCGCATGCTAAAAAGGGCCCCTAGGTTACTCACTATTTTCTGAAAGAACATCACCTAGAGCATCATTTTAGCGAGGGTAGACATTCTGAAACCCGGCAGTAATCTTGCTAGGGATGGTTTTGTAGCTATTGACCATACTAAAAATTTCCGCAAAAATTTGGGGTAGGGGAAATTCAAATGTTAATAACTCAGTAAGGAAATAAGCTATTTGCATGAAATACCCATCAAAATGTAGATTATAGGGTATGCTACAAGATGAAAGTAAGAAATATTAAGATACGTTAAGGTCAAGGTCACCAGAGCTCAAGCAATGACGTAATTTGACACTTGCTCAGAATCTGGGCCTCTAAAAACTAAAAATTAAACCAGAACCCAGTTGTAAACTAATTTATTCTTTTATTTGTAGATGCTAGTAGAGTACTACATAGGATAGTTTTTAAAAATTATTTGAAGAAAATAACACACACTTTAACCCTTTTATTTTCAAGTCAAAATATCGAAAAAATGGCAAAAATTAGATTTTTCAAAATTTTATGCTAGTTATGTTAGCTGTTTGAAAGCGTATCAAAAGAGATTAAAGCAGCCCCAAATCTTCAAACAGCACATGATTAAATAGTAAGAAACCTATCATAATGTCATAATGTCTAAAACCTGTCTTTTAACCCTCTCAGGCCCAAGACGAAAATATTTGAAAATCAGAAAAATGCCATTTTTAAACTAAACAATTTGATATGATGAATCATTCAAATAATCAAAGGAAATTAGTTGCCGGTGACACATGGTTATCATGCAGAACCCTTAGGGGTAAAACCAAACTATTAAAAACATCCTCATTGCAAACACTGACGTTTCGCAACCGAGGAAAATTCTTTTATGAAAGTGGAGCTGACATCCAAACCACCATTCAATATGATTAAATCTATTCTGTATGATGATCTATCCTACATTCTTGCACCCCTTGCCTGAAGCTTGGCATTGACAGTAAGGGCAGCACCTGATGTCACGCTTCCCGCAGGAACAACGTTTCGTTGCACATGAAGTGCATGTGCATGGCATAGGAAAGTCAGGTGGCATCAAAATTTGATTCCGCACTGGATGCAATAGGCCATCCTGCTTAAAGAATCCAAAGTCTATGGGATCAAGATGTGGATTATCCAAACAGTGTGTCTGCATGTATGACCCATAGACAGCCCTTTGGATATGGCCTCTGATCAATCTGCTGGTTGGTGGAAGGTCTAGGATTGTTTTGCAACTGTGGTGAAATACATGGTATCTGAGGTGGTCCATTGTTTGACAATCACCTGGAGCTTTCAATGGATACACCTGCACCAGATATTTTTCCACTAAGGTGAAATCTGTATCATATGGATTCCAGGCAAAGTTCTGGAGAAATTTCTCAGGCTTGGCCTTCAAAGCCGCTGTTTTCGTTCCGAATTTACTTGTTGAGTCACATCCAGTCAGCTGATGAAGCGGGATGATAACTTTGCATTTCCCAGGGCCCATTCTAGTTGCCAACGTATGGAGGGGAATATATCTTGTGGTGGTTGCAACGCCAGCCTTTATCCACAGTTCCTTTAAACCATGTGCTTTCATAATACTCCAGTGATGCAATCCAAGAATTACCACATCTGTTTCATTAGAAAGGAGAACAACTCGTTCTGCCCCGCAGTTGGTAGCATCAAGTGCATGTGGGATTGTTCTCACATCGGCTTCTTCAATGTCCAGGTCCAACACTGGTACAGGGGTTGGGTCACTACCATTGAAAATGCCCTGACATGGGTCAATATTGGGTGAGATTCCAATTCCACTCAAAACAATATCTGTCATTGGCCTTGGGTGTGCTAGTACATAGTTTCTCAAGAGTCCCTGGAGCTTTGACTTGTTTGTAGCCCTGACATGGGTCAATATTGGGTGAGAATCCAATTCCACTCAAAACAATATCTGTCATTGGCCTTGGGTGTGCTAGTACATAGTTTCTCAAGAGTCCCTGGAGCTTTGACTTGTTTGTAGAAGATGCCCAGAAAGCGTCCATAGAAACTGGCAGTGGTGTCTCTTCACAAATGACATTCAAATCAATTGGACCGCAACTCAAGTCTTCTCTGACGTTCACTGTCTTTTATGGAGCCTTCCAAGTATGTATCGAAGACAAAGTCTATACGATTAGAATCTTTACTCAGTCCATATGCCATCTGTAGGAACCGTGCACAAAGATCTCCAAACGTCTTCAAAAATGATGTCTTCATTTGGCGTAAACAACACATCACATCAATGATGCTAGCAGTTTTTACTTTTTTCCATTCATATGAAGGCGGATAATCTTTCTTCTTGTCTAAATGCTCATCTTCCAAGCCTTTGCAAAGTTCACTTTTATTTGGCTTCGACATAAGTCCATTCTCATCAAACAGGTAGCTTTCCTCAATTAAGTCATGCTTCAGCAGTTCCTTCATATCATAGTTTCTCACTCTGGCAATGTCAAATATCTTTTGAGCTTTAGCAAGTTTTTTGCTTCCCTGTTTTCCAACTTGCTGCTTTCCTTTCTCTGGTTTCATTGATTTGAATGTCTTCAAGTTATTCCTGTGGATTGGGTCAAACAGAGATTTTTCCTTTTTGACCAAACGTTCACGGCGGAACTTGTCATAGAGATCGCTGGATTTTTTCCTGAAATTCAGTAGGTCATCACAGATTTCACTGGACACAATTTCTTGGGTAAGAATGTTGTGCAACTTTGGCTGCTCCACATGAATGTCTGCTTCAGATACGCCTGCTGGGTTTTCATTCTGTTTGATGTATTCTATTACATCACGAGCTAACATTTCAGAGCTCAACGTAGCCGAGACATTGAACTCATGACCAACTGTAAGTTCAGTACTTGGGACTGAAACACCACTGATCTGCCGTTGAATATTGACCACTGCCAACATTTCATGATATATTATCTCCCATTGAGCAACAAATTTCTTCTTCTTGGTACTACCTTTGATTCCACTGGCACTCTTCTGTGACCTATTGATGGTCTGTTCCAGGCACATGTCAGCTACAATCGCATTGAACTTTCCAGGAGTCCTCTTTATGCTGAATTTTCCGGCAGCAAACTTCTCATACACGTCTGGTGCCTCCTTCTGCAGTCTCCGCATATCCTCCAAGTAGACTGATGCCCATCGGTAATAGTTGGTGCGGTCACATCCTGCAAAGATTAGCAGGGCGGTCTGGATGCTTTGAAGGTGTAACTGCCAGTTCCCCTCCTGGTCTGCTCTGACGAGGTCCTTAAGGATAGACACCATCTCAACGAATGTATCCCAGAAGGCGAAGGTCTCAGAGTTATTCCGTAGATCTGACCGAAAGGCATTGAAGTCATTGATCATGCGTGAGGAGTTATCTACGAATCTATCAAGAAGACGCTTGCTCTGCTCTCTGTCTTTCTTAAACACTCCATCTTTTAGTAGCTTCAGCATCTCCAGTTCATCCATGTAAGAACCTCGCCCACTGTAACCCAATGGCTTTAAATTACATGAAATTGTAAGAGAGTACCCACTCAATGAAGGCTACATGATGTATTTTAATCTAATCTATCCATCTATATGTACTCACCTAGAAATGCATGATTTCCATGAAAGAAACTTAGGGACTCTGATGAGTGGCTTCATAGACACAAGCAAAATGTACAGTTTAGAAAGTGGGGATTCCCTATAAAGGTGCTGACTCACTGATTCACAGGCCTCTGTATGTATGGCCTAATGCACAGGGAGTAAGTTCAGGTCACAGGCAGTAGATTAAAAACTGTGAATGATAAGTGAAAACACTTTCAACACCATTCTTTCAACGTCTACCTCCTACCCCCTACCCCCTTACCCTTACCCTCATGGGCCCTCTGTTCCCCTCTAAAAAGACATTTATAGGTTTCTTAATCCTGTATTTTCTAAAGTTTTGGGGTATTTTTATCTCTTTTGATACACTTTCAAAAAGCTCACATAACATGCACAAAATTTTAAATATTGCATTTTTGGCATTTTTTTTCGATATTTTAACTTGAAAACAAAAGGGTTAAAGTGTGTGTTTTTTTCTTCAAATAATTTTTAAAAACTTTCCTATGTAGTACTCTACTAGAATCTACAAATAAAAGAATAAATTAGTTTACAACTGGGTTCTGGTTTAATTTTAAGTTTTTAGAGGCCCAGATTTTGAGCAATTGTCAAATTACGTCATTGCTTGAGCTCTGGTGACCTTGACCTTGACTTATTTTAATATGTCTTACTTTAATCTTGTAGCATACCCTATAATCTACATTTTGATGGGTATTTCATGCAAATAGCTTATTTCCTTACTGAGTTATTAACATTTGAATTTCCCCTACCCCAAATTTTTGCGGAAATTTTTAGTATGGTCAATAGCTACAAAACCATCCCTAGCAAGATTACTGCCGGGTTTCAGAATGTCTACCCTCGCTAAAATGATGCCCTAGGTGATGTTCTTTCAGAAAATAGTGAGTAACCTAGGGGCCCTTTTTAGCATGCGAACACCCCTTGGCTCCTGGAGTAATAAACATTTTGCTCTATTCATTGGCTAATGTATAAACATATTTTGTAACAGTCATTGGCTATGGTGTAAACATTTTGCTCTATTAATTGGCTAATGTATAAACATATTTTGCACCAGTCATTGGCTATGGTATAAACATTTTGCTCTATTCATTGGCTAATGTATAAACATATTTTGCACTAGTCATTGGCTACGGTAAAAACATACAGTATTTTGCGCAAGTCATTGGCTACGGTATGAACACATTTTCCTCTAGCCACTGGCTTTGGTATGAACAAATTTTGCATTAGTTATTGGCTGCGGTATAAACCTATTTTGCACCAGTCATTGGCTACGGAATAAACATATATTGTACCAGACATTGGTTCCGGTATAAACATATTTTACACAGTCATTGGCTGTGGTATGAACATATTTTGCACTAGTTCTTGCTACGGTATAAACATATTTTGCACCAGTCATTGGCTACGCTATAAACATATTTTGCACCAGTCATTGGCTATGGTATAAACATTTTGCTCTATTCATTGGCTAATGTATAAACATATTTTGCACCAGTCATTGGCTATGGTATAAACATTTTGCTCTATTCATTGGCTAATGTATAAACATATTTTGCACCAGTCATTGGCTATGGTATAAACATATTTGGCTTTAGTTATTGCCTAAAGTATAACCATATTTTGCACTAGTCATTGGCTACGATATAGAATTTTTTTTCACTAGTCATTGGCTATGGTATAAACAAATTTTGCGCTAGTCATTGTCTACGATATGAATATATTTTGCACCAGTCATTGGCTAGAGTATAAACATATTTTGCACTAGTCATTTTCTACAATATAAACGTATTTTGCACCAGTCATTGGCTACGTTATAAACATATTTTGTACCAGTCATTGGCCACGGTACATACATATTTTGCCGTAGTGATTGGCTACGGTATAAACATATTTTACACCAGTCATTGGCTACGATATGAACATATTTTGCACTAGTCATTGGCTGCAGTATAAACATATTTTGCACCAGTCATTGGCTATGGTGTAAACATATTTTGCACCAGTCATTGGCTATGGTGTAAACATATTTTGCACCAGTCATTGGCTATGGTGTAAACATATTTTACAACAGTCATTGGCTACGGTGTATACATATTTTACACCAGTCATTGATACTGTATAAACATAGTTTGCACCAGTCTTTGGCTACGGTATAAACATATTTTGCACCAGTCTTTCGCTACGGTATAAATTTATTTTGCACCAGTCTTCAGCTACGGTATAAACATGTTTTGCACCAGTCATTGGCTATGGTTTAAAGATATTTTTCACCAGTTTTTGGCTACGGTATAAACATATTTTACACCAGTCATTGGCTATGGTATAAACATATTTTGCACCAGTCATTGGCTACGGTGTAAACATATTTTACACCAGTCATTGGCTACAGTGTAAACATATTTTACAACAGTCATTGGGTATGGTGTAAACATATTTTACACCAGTCATTGGCTACGATATGAACATATTTTACACTAGTCATTGGCTGCAGTATAAACATATTTTGCACCAGTCATTGGCTATGGTGTAAACATATTTTGCACCAGTCATTGGCTATGGTGTAAACATATTTTACAACAGTCATTGGCTACGGTGTAAACATATTTTACACCAGTCATTGATGGTGTATAAACATATTTTGCACCAGTCTTTGGCTACGGTATAAACATATTTTGCACCAGTCTTTCGCTACGGTATAAACATATTTTGCACCAGTCTTTAGCTACGGTATAAACATGTTTTGCACCAGTCATTGGCTATGGTATAAAGGTATTTTTCACCAGTCTTTGGCTACGGTATAAACATATTTTGCACCAGTCATTGGCTATGGTATAAACGTATTTTGCACCAGTAATTGGCTATGGTATAAACATATTTTGCACCAGTCATTGGCTACGGGATAAACATATTTTGCACCATTCATTGTCTATGGTATAAACATATTTTGCACTAGTCATTCGCTACGGTATAAACATATTTTGCACTAGTCATTGTCTAGGGTATAAACATATTTTGCACTAGTCATTGGCTATGGTATAAACATATTTTGCACTAGTCATTGTCTATGGTATAAACATATTTTGCACTAGTCATTGGCTACGGTATAGATGTATTTTGCACTAGTCATTGTCTATGGTATAAACATATTTTGTACAAGTCATTGGCTACGGTATAAACATATTTTGCACTAGTCATTATTCTGCACTAGTCATCGGCTACGGTATAAACATATTTTGCAGTAGTCATTGTCTATAGTATGAACACATTTTGCACTAGTCATCGGCTACGGTATAAACATATTTTGCACTAGTTATTGTCTATGGTATAAACACATTTTGCACTAGTCATCGGCTACTGTATAAACATATTTTGCACTAATCATTGTCTATGGTATAAACATATTTTGCTCCAGTCATTGTCTATGGTATAAACATATTCTGCACTTGTCATCGGCTACGGTATAAACATATTTTGCAGTAGTCATTGTCTATGGTATAAACATATTTCCCAATAGTCATCGGCTACGGTATAAACATATTTTGCACTAGTCATTGTCTGTGGAATAAACACATTTTGCACTAGTCATCGGCTAGGGTATAAACATATTTTGCAGTAGTCATTATCTATGGTATAAACACATTTTGCACTGGTCATTGGCTATGGTATAAATATATTTTGAAAAGAAAATATAATAAGGCCTTAGTTTCGGTATATATAGTAAGAATAATAAAGAGAAGTAATCTACGGATTCACAAGTAAAGTGATAATGAATTCATTTTCATTAACTTCAATCTCCTAAGTGGTTCTATTTTTGGTAGCAAGTTGTTTCTAGAGAATGACTTTATTAACCTTTTTGATTAATATTCTAATGATTCGTATAAAGTCTCTCTCTCTCTCTCTCTCTCTCTCTCTCTCTCTCTCTCTCTCTCTCTCTCTCTCTCTCTCTCTCTCTCTCCTAAGCACAAGTCTTTTTCTCGTTTTATGCAACGATTTCCTATGTAAGGTCTCACTTTGCTATGTAAAGAAATGTTACACACAAAAGGAATATTTTTACTTGAATAAGATCGACTATTGACTAGATCTCTTTGGATACAAGAAATTGAGCAAAGAGGTGAGTTCTAATTAGTTCTCGTAATAAAAAAGAATTAGAAAAGAAAAAAACCTGCGTCTACGTCTTTATCAATCTGTTGCTGAAGAGGGAAACTATTTCTCTCAAGTTCTTTTCTCTTTGGTATCGAAGATCTAACAGTTAGAATTTCTTCCCTTTGAAAAGTCTATTGAATTTTTTATCTCTCCATCCATTATTCGGAAGTCATTTTTACTTTCTAGTTTTGAATAACTGTTGCCTTTCTTTGCTTCTACGACAAAAAAATCTCGACTTTTTCTTTCTTTGGTTTGTCACTAAGTAACGCCTTTTTTCTTGGAATTTATTTCCTTTTTTCATCATTTTAAGATTCTTGAGAAACAAACTGACCAGGTATGGTGTATTTGTTTTAGGAAACGTACACATGTACGAACATAATAATTCATATATAGAAATATTTAGAAAAGGAAGACTATAAAAGCGTGGGACTGAAAGAGAAATGTTCTAGTAAGGACAGCGCTGACCATACAACATCCAGTTTAAAGATAAATGGGATAGGGAATGGGACAATGCCCTAACTAGCAGGACAATACCCTAAAGACTGATCATATATTCATATGATCAGCACCCAAGCCCCTCTCCACCCAAGCAAGGACCAGGGGGGGACAAGCAATGACAGCTGATGACTCAACAGGTAGACCTATAGGATCCCCCTAAACCCCCCCCCCTCCATCCTTAGCTTACAAGAATGGTGAGGTTGGAGCCACTATCGACCTTGAGCATGTTTCGAACCCCAGTCCGGCGATCGCTAGACAGTGACGTTTCCAATAAACCACCACAGCGCCGTGGTAGTATTGACGCTATTCTCATTTAACTGATAACTCCAGCAGGTAATCTGAAAAAGTAGTATTTTTTTTGGCAGGTTTGATAATAATTACAACAATAACAACAATAATGATGATGATAATGATGGTAATGATGATAATGATGATAATGATAATATTGATAATTAGCAGAACCCGTGTAAATTACACGAAATTATATTTTCAATGCTAATTATCTTGTTCCTAAGCTATACATGTTTGAATAAAATGTCCCGAGATTAATTTTATAATCTAGGATATGGAAATGGATAGAACTCAATTTTTTGTCTAATATTTAAAAAATAAAGTCAGTTGCTAAAGACAAAATTGTGAAAACTATCTAAGATGGGCTTTGGCTAATTAAGCAAAGGCTAATGTGAGTTTGTAAGAGTATACCATGAAATTATTTCCGTTTTCTTTAAAGCGTGACACAATAAATAACACACACGCTATCGTATTATTATATAGATAATAATAACAATCTCTACCTCGTTTCATTATGTATGACATTGTCTCTTTATATGGATAAAGCAACATGAGCTGGACGTTTTTAATACATACTTTAAATACTTTCCAGCGCAACGCATCAATCAGATTCAATTGGCGTCTTTTTTGCACTAGGAATCACCAATACATCGCAATAACAAATCCGCGTTTCACTGCAAACATATACAATAGGAATTTTCCTCTTACTGCATTTGAATTAAATATACAAACAAATACATCATGAAATTATAAATGGCTGTTGTTTTTATTACTGTGAGACAATAAACGAGGCCTTACGGAAAATTCATTGTATTTATTAAAGATATTAAAGCTACGTGATATCATATTTGGTTTAGCAGAAACTACGAATATGGAAAATTATTAGCACATAACTCGTAGTGATGCAATAAGCCTAATTGAACGCATTACTTTGATTGTGACCAATTATTCTGATGCCCTGTTTTTTAAAATAGAAAGTTATTCGATTCAAATTGAAATTGCTTGTCTTTGATATTTATAAAATGTAAATACATTCACTGTTACAGCCTGTCTATCAGAATGTCTGTTTAGATGAGATTTGGATTTTTGAGTTGGAGTAGAATATATATTAGAATTAACCTTGCTTTATTACGGTCTCTAATAAAGGGTAGTAGTCTTTAAGAGATAGAGCAGTAGTCTTAGAGAGAGAGAGAGAGAGAGAGAGAGAGAGAGAGAGAGAGAGAGAGAGAGAGAGAGAGAGAGAGAGAGAGAGAGAGAAAGAGAGAGAGAGAGAGAGAGTAATCTTATCTTATCTTCACGAACTTTATTACCTTAACTTCACCTTATACTTTTTTTTTTTTACATAATAAGAGTTTCTCCCTCCAAAACAAACCCAAAACAGCGACGATAAATTTTGAGAGCCAGACGGATAATCTTCATCATTCTATATTTTTATTAAAGATATTTGCCACTTGTGAAGATAGGATATTGCTCTCGCATTGGACTGATGGCATCAGAATGGTATGATGGGTGTCGAAATTCGGAAAACCCTGATGTTACTTTTGAAACTTTGATAGGATGATCTTCTCCAATGAAAAGTTTAATTTAGTGTAAAAAAAAAAAAAAATAGATGAAGTAGCCTTTGGTTATATTATTAAATTTTTTTGGTCAAGTAGAAGCATTACTTTGTATAACCAAAGGTTCTCGAGTGTAAATTTATTTTTATGAGACCATTTGCCTATTAAATTTTCTCTTATAACTGTTGATAAGTCTCTTTTCATAGCTTATATATGACACATCTATTTTAACGTTGTTACATATTATAATGTATTTTGTATTTATTACTTCTCTAATAGCGCTATATAGTTTGATTAAATTCTCCTTTCCTTTCCTCACTAGGCTGCTTTTCCTGTTGGGGCCCAAGGGCTTATAGCATCCTGCTTTTCCAATTAGGAATGAAGCTTAGCTGATTACAATAATAAACAGAATAGTAATGCTAATGATATTTTTTCTAATTATCTTTGAGAATAGATATGTGCAGTTCGCTCTTAATAAACCTTTATATTCAAGGAAGGAGATAAAACAGTATTGTAACATTTTATCTGAATATTTTATCTTTAAAAATTCATGTATTTACCGTTAAATAAATCTCAAATACATATCAGAAAGAACATTTCTAAAGGTAGAGTGAAAGATGAATAAATATTCATAGGGAATCCCGTGTTTTAGTAACAGAAAGAGATGGATTTTATTTATCAACAAATTATATTGTTCGTCTTACTTGATGTGACTTGGTCTACTACAGGTTAAAATTGCTTCATGTCTTTTATATTATATTAATGGATTATTATTTTTCCCATTGGTTTATTGATAAAATTGGTAATTATTCTCCAAATTCTACATGTTGTGATTTATATGCTTGAAGTAAAATTATCTTCATTCATTTCAAATGCATTCAACTGAAGTTAGCTTCATACTTCAAAAACTTAGTTCTCTTGGAGAAACTATCTTCAAATAGAATATAAACTTTATATCTCCCAAGGGAATTAATTAACTTCGGTCAACGGATAATTAGGGTTTTATTATACCAAGGCAGTATCAAAATTCTATTTATGGAGGCTGAGGACGTTCTACTATATCAAAATGGGTGCCACAATTCCATTGATGGAAGCTGTGGAAGGTCTATTTCATAAACATAATTGCCACAGTTCTATTTATGGGCTTTGAGGAAGGGCTTTTGTATCAGAACAAGTGTCACGATTCTATTTATGAAATTAAATGGTCTATTATATCAAAACTGCCACAAT
>NC_090728.1:139081154-139088654 GCF_036898095.1 Palaemon carinicauda
TAAATATGTATATGTATATATATATATATATATATATATGTATATATATATATATATATATATTTATGTATATACAGTATATATATATATATATATATATATATATATATATATATATATATGTAATATACAGTATATATATATATATATATATATATATATATATACATATATATATGTATATGTGTATATATATATATATATATATATATATATATATATATATATATATATATATATATACATATTTGTGTATATATATACAGTATATATATATATATATGTATATATATATGTATATATATATATATATGTATATATATATATATATATATATATATATATATATATATATATATATATATATATATATACACACAGTATATATGTATATATATATATATATATATATATATATATATATATATATATATATATATATATATATACAAATACAGTATATATATATATATATATATATATATATATATATATATATATATATATATATTTTATATATATACATATATATATATATATCTATATATTAAATATATATGTTTTGTGTGTTTATGTTTTCTTTCCAGTCACGCTGAGCTGCATTAGCAGACTTATAACTATTCGGTTTTCCCCGTCCTTAGTTGGGGGCGGGGGCTGGGGAGGAGTAGTCATATCCTACTGAGAGGTGGTACTTTGAAAGGTAGCCTATACTCCAAAACCAAACTGCCATGGTGTAGTTAGGAAAGGGGGATGAGTGGGGAGGGTTTAATCTGTTTATGCATAGCTATCTTAATATTAAGTCCTTTTGATGGGTCATCCACACTAGTATGTAATTATTCATTTTCTAGTAAAAACTATGGTTATTAACTTGAGCCATATATTAAATTATCAATATTAATGTTATTATTATTATTATTATTATTATTATTATTATTATTATTATTATTTGTGTAGGGAAATGTATGATACATGTGAGCTCAAACAATAAAATAAACAATTGTATATTCATTGGGAATATTAGCTTCATATTTTGGAATTTTTTGATATAATGATAAAACTCATGATTTTTGGAAAATATGCAAAATAATGGGTTAGGAATACTTTATAGAATGGCATATCCATCCCCTGGCATGGTCAGGTCATAACATTTTATTACGGTATTCTTATACCATAATTTTTCACTTAATAGTTTTTCTTACGTCATTGATGTAATATAAATTCGTATTTAAACAGTTTACAAAATCAAAGTTGGCTAAACGCTAAAGAAATATATACTTTCTAAAATTATAGAGTTTTGTCTTCTGGTATAAGAGAAAAACTACTAACTAAGAAGTCTGGTTAATTTTTTTTTTATCTCTAAAGAATTATATTCAAATCTAAAACATTAACTAACTGTGCATAACCTTGCTTAACAGTAAAGAGATATGATTATATATAAAGCGCTGTGAGGTAATATGTAGACTTGAGACTGGTACTAGATGTATATGCGAACGAGTAGCATTCCTTAACTCTAAAGTTAAATGCGCTAATTGTTAATTGAATTAGTTTGAGACTCAACAAACATTGGTTTCTGTAGCAGAAATCCTGATACACAGCCTACTTCCCCATGTAATGCTAACGTAACTAATGAGAATCGCTTCACGGTGTTTTGTTGGCCATACACCATTAAGCCGATCATGTGGCTTTGCGCACAATTTTTCTTCAATTCTTTAGCCATCCACCTTTCCTGTTAGTAGGAAGCGACTCCAATGAGTTAAACTTCCTAAAAGAAAAATACTTCGAAGAGATGAAGCTGTCAACCCCCCTCCCCCCCATCCCCAAACACACACCACATACATCTTCCATTAAGGTGGTGCCTGCATGGCTACTATGATGTTCATCAACCAGCCGAATACAATGACTACGTCACTACGCTCTACTTTGCGTATCTTTAGCAAAGTACAGTAAATTATAGGGATTTTTAACATAATGATATTAAGACAGTTTCTTTGCCCTCGCTGTTTTACGCCATAATGAAATAAAGATGATGACTAATTATAGAGATTATATTCATAAAGAATATTCATAGACAGTTCATTCAAGAAAATTGAAAATATTTTTCATCACTTTTGTGCCATTGTTTTTTTTTCCTTAATACTTGAGTGGTCACTTGATATGGATAAATTTTAGTTCAAATAATGAAAACACTGAAAGTATTAGTGCCGTTACAATAGTTATTGTTATTATTATTATTATTGTTATTTTTATTATTATTATTATTATTATTATTATTACTTGCTAAGCTACAACCCTAGTTGGAAAAGCAGGATGCTACAAGGACAGGGGACCCAACAGGGAAAATAGCTCAGTGAGGAAAGGAAACAACGAAAAATAAAATATTCTAAGAACTATAACATTAAAATAAATATTTCCTATATAAACTATGAAAACTTTAACACAACAAGAGGAATAGAAATTACATATGATAGTGTGCCCTAGTGTACCCTCAAGCGAGAGAACTCTAACCCAAGAAAGTTGAAGACCATATATATCCAAGACTAGAGAACAATGATTTGATTTTGGAGTGTCCTCCAAGAAGAGATGCTTACCATAGCTAAAGTCTCTTCTACCCCTACCAAGAGGAAAATAACCACTAAACAAATACAGTGCAGTTGTTAACCCTTTAGGTGAAGAAGAATTGTTAGGTAATTTAAGTGTTGTCAAGTGTATAAGGACAGAGGAGAATCTGTAAAGAGTAGGCCAGACTATTCGGTGTATGTGTAGGTAAAAGGAAAATGAACCGTAACCAGAGAAAAGGATCCAATGTAGTATTGCCTGGCTACTCAAAAGACCCCATAACTCTCGAAAGGTAATAACTCAACGGGTGGCTGGTGCCTTAACCAACCAACTACCTACCAAGATTTAACAAATGTGTCTTGAGAAACTCTTGGAACAGGATTACCAAAAACAATTAACTTGACCAATTACTCTGACTCCGTCGTGTCCTCAGTGGAATTGTGTTCTCGTCTTTATCCTGAGAAATGACGGCGTTAATGTCTGTCATCACGAAATTCATTTGAGGACGGAAGTGAGAAACATATTTCCGCTGAGTTAGTCTTCCTTTCAAGACTGAATTGTGGAGTTATGGTAAATGTAGATGAAATGTGGTGCCGAATTTTATTAGTATTTCACGAATTAATGTTTCTTGGCTATGCTCTTTGGTGTAATTGGGTTAAAGCTTTAATAATCGTACGAAAAATTATTTCCACTAGCCGTTCAAGTAATTGTAAAACTGCTACCCGGGAAAGATCTGGAAACCTTCCAAATGGCATGAAAAGCGAAAAAAAAATTTGAAATATGTCAAATACAATTTAATAATAAGATCAGTACAGAACAGCTAAACATCATTACATATCTTTGAAATTAAAAAAAAAAAAAAAAAAAAAAAAAAAAAAAAAAAAAAAAAACGGGAAATTCCTAAGAAAAATGAGGAAGAGAAAGCATTCATGCAATATAGCTACAAAAATCCACTCCCCGACTCCTAGTAGTGGCGTGTTTTGCTTTTGTTTAAGTCTAAGTGATGAGCAAACTAAAGGACGTAACCCGGCCATTACGAGATAGCAATATTTAAGGATAAAAAAGTCCGCCCTTCAATGGAATCTACAGTACAGATTAGCCTCTTGAAAAAGGGAGGCTTTTGTATATAAAAACTTTGATAGAATCACAAATCGGGTGTACAAACTGAAAGGAATGATCACTGAACGACAAATATCTTAGGCTTCACAGGGTAATTGAAGTATGCTTAGGTCTCTCTCTCTCTCTCTCTCTCTCTCTCTCTCTCTCTCTCTCTCTCTCTCTCTCTCTCTCTCACAGAGAATGGTACTTATACTGAAAAGGATTGTAGTACCCACTTACATTAAAGTTTTTTTTTAACAATAAAAGGTTTGGATATGGTTATTCATGTATAGAAAATTTTTGTCAGCTTTAAGAGTTAGGTACCAAGGGCGATGCGGCCATGTATTATTCGTTTGTCTATTACCTTGAACGGATGGCATATATATTCTCTCTCTCTCTCTCTCTCTCTCTCTCTCTCTCTCTCTCTCTCTCTCTCTCTCTCTCTATATATATATATATATATATATGTATATATATATATATATATATATATATATATATATATATATATATATATATATATATATATTTATATGTGTGTGTGTGGCTTTTTATACATACATACTGTGTGCATATACATGCATATATTTATATACTCTATATGTATGCATGTCTATATGTTTATATTAGTATATATGCATGTATCTATGTATGTATTTGTTTATAGCTCAGATAAAAAGGGAGCCCTATTTGATATGAGCAAAGTAATTACCCAATTTCAATTAGTGGTGAACTTCACGGCAACCATTTCCCTACAAATGCTGATGGAAAAAGCGTACAAATGTTATTAGGTTACCGTATATCTTAAAAATTAAATCCCATTTTATATGACGTTAATCAAATTTTAATATAAAGACGCTATAGCATTTAAACATTAATCACATTGAAAATGCTGAACACCAGTTTGTTACTTAGGCTAAGTTTAGAAGAGCTAACTTTGTAAATTAACTAACTGGGATATTTAGAATAGCCCCCAGAGTACTTTTGAAAAGATTTGAAAGTATTTTCTAGGGTATAAGAAAAACATTGAAAGTTAAGAGCATTATTTTCGAGTTTCATTAGAGTATTTCCAGCAGCAACACAAATATGCAATACTTTGACTCCTACACACAAAGTTTCATTAAATCTCAGAAAATATGAGCACAAACTTATATTCCCACTAAACTGAAAGCCTTTTTGTATAAGTAAACAATGCCCCGTTTTATATTATCCGATTCTGTTGCTCTGCCTCAAAGAAAGTTTGAAAATAAAAAAGTAGAAATATTTTCACTTAGAACCAAATAAAGTAGATACTTATTGTGAGACTACTTAGGAATGATCTTATTAGAATGCAATCATTGTCGAATTTAAGCGTGTGTTGAATCTTAATAGCAGTTTGGATTAGACAGCTTTAAAGAAATGGTGCTGCAAACGAACATTTGGAAGTATTTTTTGGTCTCCGCTGACAATATTTTAATACCCTTTCTATTTTGTTGAAAAATCGGTAGGAAAAATATCAAGGGAATCCTTGGACTAGAGAAAGAACTGAGGTTTCAAAGAGATTTATTCAACTTTACAATTCTGGATCAGTTTTAGATACATAATGCTAGTTTTATTCTCATCTGTAGAATTAAAAACCCATAACTAAACCTCCTTGTGCCTTAAACCCAACCCTGGGAAACGGCCTTGAGAATCAAAATTGTCAGTCTTTCGTCACGAATTATTAAAAAGAACATATGAAGTAATGCAAGATGCTATTGCAAAATATCTTTTAAATTCCCTTCAATATTCAACATTATACTTTCTCGAGTTATGGCGTTCAGCATTTATGACAGAAAAGTACCATATAAACAGAAATTCGAAATCAGGAAGTGACTGAAGAACTCTTTCAGATAAATGACATCAGGAATCGGTGCCTATTGAAATGAAAACTTTACCAAAAGATATGAAATTACAAGAGAAATGTTCAGATTCCACGTGTACTTGCAGAGAAGCAATTTTCTTAGTCCTTCATCCTACGAAAAATACAAAGCTGGGAAAAAGTTTAGTTTGTTTTAACTGAAAAATATATTAGTTTCAAAAGCTAAATCTACATTAAATACCTTTTTTTTTCTACATTTATCCGCGCCTATATAATAGAGCAATCTGGCTATATATAAATATATATGTATATTTAGATATATTTTTCCTGTCATGTTCGGTCTCTTCCCGTCCCTCATGTAGGGGAGAGGGTGTTGTCATACCCTTGTAAGATGGGTTACCCCAGGAGGTACACTCCAAACCACTGTTTCCCACAAATCGCCAAACTAGCGGGATGTATTTAAGAAAGGAGGGGGGGAAGGGAAGGTTGAATCTGCGTGTGCGTGTTTGCATGTCTACCCAAATATTTAGACGCCATTTTTGACGGATCGGGTAAACTAGTATTTAGTAATAGGAGTTTTAAGCTGTGGATGATTTAAAGAAATGAGATGCATAATATGTTTAGCTTAAATAACTATCCTTATCATTTTTGAAATTCAACAGTGTGAGATGAATAGTTAATTGAATTACAAAGATTGATTCAAAACAAATCAGATAGGACTCTCACAACCACAATTCGGTCACAATGGCTTGTAATAAAAAGAAATGAATAGTTATTCTCGTTCATTTACTAAATGGTCTCAAATAAATTTCCCATTGCAATGGCAAAGTGTTGAATACATTTATGGATGTTTGATAGTAAATGTTTGAGACAGGTTTCACTATATGGTAACCGGAGCTCATGCTGATTTTTTTTTTTTTAACATGAGATAAAGTCAAACTATTTCATTAGCTCCAACTTTAAATTAGAGAAAAAAATTGAAATCTCTTTATACTTATACATATAAAGCCTTCTGTTTCCTATGAGGATCACATTGACCAAATAAGCTTCAAGTAAAAGTTAATTCAATTTAATATAATTTTCACATTTCAATAAATAGCTAAATAGTATTGATGGGGTCAATGTTTTCTCATGAATGACTAGAAAATTCCCACCCATGTAGACGTCACCCAACACCTTTTAGAAGCTAAGATGATAATACAGCTTCCTATCTTCTAAAAGGTTCTGAAAAGACAGTTCAACCTCCTCCTCGACCGTTCAAACCACGTCAGCCAGTGTGCTACAGGAGAGGACGAGTAGGCCATTCGCAAATGCATCCTCAGAATGCTAACTTGCATGAAATAGAATTCGGAATAAAACGAAAGCGATTGCAATTGAAATTAGGAACTTCGCAGAGCGAGTATGAAGTTATTCGCAACAACGATGCTACAGTCAATTATGCTAGAAATGCTATTCGTAGCAATAATATTAATTTAATTTTAGAAATGAATGGAAGCAATAGAGAGTTTCGAATTTTGTTACGTCTTTGCCTCTGTATTCATACTTTATTTATTGCATTGCATCGACATTGCCTTAATTTGCATCTGAATTGTTAGTTACGCATTATGTTTTGCACTCGATTTAATCTTCAATGCTCTCAGCGTTGTCTAAAATGAATGTGGGTTTGTGTGTGTAATAAAGTCGGTAGGTCATTAAAGGTACTCGCGTTGTGTCCTGGTTTCAAAGTTGCTCCATGGTATAAATTTCAGTCAATGCATCTTAAGTCAGAAGGACTTGCGATGTCATAAAATCTTATGGTATCGCTACGACTTGGAAACAGAATTTTTGTCTCAGGAATAAGATTATTTTGTTTATGATCCCAAAAAATTAATATGGTCAAAATACCTTTCTCAAGAATTCAATCTAGTGCTAAGATAAGAGATAAGAGAGAAGTCACAAAGAAGAAGAATTGCTTTTAGATGTAGTATTATTTACGTATGTATAGCATACCTCCTGCTTGTACCTTA
>NC_090728.1:139098654-139106154 GCF_036898095.1 Palaemon carinicauda
TATATGTATATATATATTTATATTAATTATATATATATTATATATATTCATATATATATATATATATATATATATATATATATATATATATATATATATATATATATATTATATCTATATATATATATTATATCTATCTATATATATATATATATATATATATATATATATATATATATATATATATATATTATATCTATATATATATATTAAATTTATATATATATATTATATATATATTATATATATATATATATATATTATATATATGCTATATCTATCTATCTATCTATATGTATATTATATATATATATATATATATATATATATATTATATTATATATATATGTATATATATTAATATATATTCATATGTATATATAAATATATATATATATATATATATAATGTATGTATATATATTTATGTATACATAAATATATATATATATATATATATATATATATATATATATATATATATTATGTATGATATATATGTATATATATATATATATATATATATATATATATATATATATATATATTATATATATGTATATATATATATATAGATATATATATATATATATATATATATATATATATATATATATATATATAGATATAGATATAGATATAGATATAAGTATAGATATATATATATATATATATATATATATATATATATATATATATATATATATACATATATATTATTTCAAATAAGCCATATTTATTAATACATTAAAGTCTGGATTCTCTTAACGGCCTCGGGATCAGAGCCCCAGGTGAAATCACTCAAAGACTATAGTATCAGACCGGCCGGAATTTGAATCCTGGTCCAAGATACCTGTATGCCAGTGACCATTCCACTCAGCCACGAAGAAAGATAAAATTCAGTGACAATTCTTGTGTACATATACCTGTCAAATTCAAGTTTTCTGTACGGAGAATTGAAATCAACCCATCGTCACCATCGTGGCTAATTGGTAGGTTTGGGACTTGGCATTTGATTAATGATAAATGTCCTGGACCAGGGCTCAAATCCCGGCCGGTCTGATACAATAGTGTTTGAGTGATTTCGCCTGGGGCTCTGATCCCGAGGTCGTTAAAAGAATCCAGATTTTAATGTATAATATATATGGCTTACTTGAAATATGAAAATACGTTTAAATGTGCTAAAATTTATCATTAATCGAATGCACAGTCCCAAACCTACCAATTAGCTACGATGGTGAAGATGGGTTGATTTCAATTCTAAGTACAGAAAACCTGAATTTGACAGGTATATGTACAGAAGAATTGTCACTGACTTTTATCTTTCTTCGTGGCTGAGTGGAATGTTCACTGGCATACAGGTATCCTGGACCAGGGTTCAAATCCCGGCCGGTCTGATACTATAGTCTTTGAGGGATTTCGCCTGGGGCTCTGATCCCGAGGTCGTTAAGAGAATCCAGACTTTAATGTTTTAATATATATGGCTTATTTGAAATATGAAAAACACGTTTAAATGTGCAAATATTTATCATATATAAATATATATATATATATATATATATATATATATATATATATATATATATATATATATATATAAATTTTGACGAGCTGTCACATTAAATATTGTAAATAAAAAAGAATTGTTAAAAATACAGTTTTGTAATTTCTATAAAAATCATTCTTATAAATTGTTCTATTTGTATTTAAGCACTTTCTGTTCCTGTTTTAATGCTCCTTGGACATTCTTTAGTCCAGTACTTTAAAAAGTTTACATTTGTTCTGAAAAGAATGTAACAGATGAGAGAATCACAACTGTTTATACAGTCAACATCTGCTTGCTATTTTGTATTGGTGCTTAATTGTGGTGTAAAGTTATTATCATATATTAGTGGGTGCATTATAGTTTTATTTTATTAAAGTTCAATGTTTCTTGAGTGTTTCCTTATTCTTGGGCCTGGATCTTGGTGTATTGGGTTATTAGATTATTTATTAAGTGGTATATTAACTGCTAAATAAAGTTAATTTTAAATTGAACATAATTCAGTGATAAACTACAACAGACATATTTGGTTTTGGCGGTAATTTTTTTTTATTTTTGCCCGCTGACTTGTATTATAACAAGGCCATTACATAGCTACCATACCACCTGGTAAAGAATATACTTGCAGTGGTGACAATATTTGGGGGCCTGTCCGGGATTCATATTTATTCATGTGATCGTAATTTTTCATGTGACTTCTTGTTTCATGCGACTCATGTGATTTCATGTGTTTCATATGACGTGTGATTCTTGTTATTCAGTGATCTAAGTCACATAGTTCATGTGTATCATGTGATTTATGTGATTCATGTGATTTATGAGATAAGTGTCCGTTGCAGTAAATAAGCTTAAGTATTAAATTTTTCACACCAGATCCAGACGAGCACAATAGTAAGTTGCACTGTTACGAATAGAAAGTGATTCTCTCCATCCATTCATATCCGGTATCGATGATTTAGAGTCATAGTAGTAGCTTAATGTTAATCGACTGGGACCAGTGTTAATTCACTATTGATAGTGCCCACCCCTTTTCATAAACCACCCTTTTAAGATTCTTCCCAAGCCATTAGACTTTCTCCGACAAACACTTGTGTTAATCCGGATACCGTGTCAATGAGCTAACCTGAATCTTTTTAAATCATAATCCTTGAACTAGTTCATTCCTTAGTTAAGACCATTCCATTAGTCATCTCATTAGTTGATTTTGGTTCGTTTTGCGCGCATTAACATCTTCGGACCGATATCACAATTTTATTCCTCTCAATTGCGGGAATCTTTTTATCACATATCAATATTGATAACTCGTTAAATTTTTATTTTCTCTTTTGAATTATCAGTAATGCTCTCATCTGGTTTAAATTATAATTCAGTACTTCGATATTGAACTTAGTTATTATCAGCTGTTGCTTAAGACTTATTAAATAGCAATTTTTTTTGTAAAGGTAACTAGCTTATTTTTAAACAAGTTTCACGATTTTGTGTGCCATCATTAACTTAATTCTTTGCTAAACATGTTCTATTTAGAGCAATTCTTGCTTAATCTTAATGATGAACTACCAAGATTACATCTTGGAAAGAAAGCGGAACTCTTGACTATCTCCCAGAAATGGCAAATACCTTCAGATTCCTCCTATGTCAAAGCTAGATTGATAAGCGACATCCTCCAATTTCTAATTGCAAAGAATGTAGTTAAAGAGAGCGACGAAGAAGTTGAAGAACTACGTTAACTGACCGGTGCGGTTGCTACTAGTAAAGAAAATACAGAAATAACCAAGATAAAACTACAATTGGAATTAGCAAAAATTAAGATACTCAATCCATGAGAAGAAGAAGAAAGGCAAATAAGAAAAGATGGAAGATGAGAAGCTGCATTACAGGAAGTAGAACTCCAAAAGAAATTAGCGGAAACAGAATTGTCGAAAACAAGAGAAACTGCTAAAATACAACTTAAAACCAAGGAAGAAGAAAGCAATCTTCCTGAAAAGTTCGACTTCAACAAAGCAAAAAAGTTCATTCATACATTTTGTGGAAAAAAACCTGAAGTATTCACTCGAGTGGCTGGCAGAACACTGGTTAATACTCATTAGAAACGGTTTCAAAGGTAAGGCAGCTTATGTTTCCTCGCAAATGATTACTGTTAAGAATTATCAGATCTTTAAGAAAACTATTCTAGACGCTTATTCAATCACAATAGAAGGGTATCGTCAAAATTTCCGCAATTCACAAAAATCTCAAACCCAGACATTTGTGGAATTTTGTGATACTAAAGTTATACAATTTCAAAACTGGATTGACAAAGCTGGAATTAAAGAATTTGACTCACTTAAAGGTCTGGTAATCATGGAAGAGTTTCTTAGAAAAGTGCCATTTAACATTGCTAACTATATTTTAGATAAGGAGGAAACGGATCTCATGAAAGCAGCTCGTCTGGCAGATGACCATTTTTGCGCCATAAATCATATAAACATGCCCATTATAAAACTACTTTTTTTTCAGACAGATTTTGTACTTACTGCAAGCAGGCAGGACATCTCATTGAAAAGTGCCCAGATCCTCAGTGTAGAAAGTCTGAAGTCAAAGAACATAAACCGGGTAAAAAACATGATTCCAAGAAAACGATGCATGTGACCGTCCCTACTCCTGATTTAGATTCCTTCAAACCTTACACATGCCAAGGTTCAGTAAATGGGAAACCTGTCGTTTGTCTTCGTGATACAGGATCGTCTCAAACTATTATCAACCTACCACCACAGGAGCTGACAATGAAGCAAGTATATGTTGCTGTAACGGACTTGAGGTAACACTTCAGTGCCCCTACTACACAGGTAAAGCTTCTGTTGCTGTGTCTAATAAACCCTTGCCAAATCCATCAATACAGGTACTGATAGGTAATGATCTTGCAGGGGCCAATGCTTTGAATTTAGTAATAACAGACCTAGATGTCATTCTGAAACAAGAACCTAAAGTAAATGAAAATAAGATTGTTCAATCTCTATCAAAAGTTCCAAAGGAAAATAAAACTTTTAAAGCATAAGAAGAGAAGGCTTTGGAGTTAGTAAATTTAAGCAAAGTAAAGTTTCAGCAGTTGCAGACTAATGATCCTAGCCTTACGACATACTGGAAAAGAGTAGAAAATCCATCAGATAACCCCAAGACTCCTTGTTTTTATACTGATCACGGCTTACTCTTCAGGCATTTTAGATCTTCCAAAGCACCAGTAACTTCCAAGTGGCATGACTGTCACCAGCTTGTCTTACCAGCAACCCTTGTACCACCACTTCTAGATTTGGCTCACACCTCTGAATCCCATCTAGGAGTTAATAAAACCTATCACAGAGTTTTACAGGACTTCTTCTGGCCAGGTATAAAGAAAAATATTAAGGAGTACGTAATGTCCTGTCATCAATGCCAGGTCACAGGTAGGCCCAACGAGAGTATTATTTGTGCACCTTTGCAGCCCATCTCGGTGTCAAAACAACCTTTTGAGAAAATAATTATTGACTGTGTAGGACCTATGCCTAAAACTCAGAAAGGTAACGAGTACTTGCTAACTGTCTTGTGTCCTACTACTAGATATCCCATTGCCATGCCTATTAAGAACATTAATGCCAAAACCATCATTGGTCAGCTTGTTAAAGTGTTCACAACCTTTGGATTTCCTAAGATTCTCCAATGTGACAGAGGTACTAATTTTACCAGTAAGCTATTCAAACAAAGTATGCAAGAGTTTAATATTCACAATGTCTATGCTTCTCCATATCATCCACAGACAAATGGAGCTCTTGAAAGGGTACACCAGACCATAAAATATCTCCTACATAAATACATGGAGGAGACTGCCCAATCATGGGATGAAAATTTGACCTCCTCATGTATATGCTACGCAGTGTACCTAATGATTCAACTGGTGTATCACCCTTCGAACTTATGTTTGGCAGGAAACCACGAACAACGCTAAGTATGGTGAAAGAAAATTTCATTCGTAATAAGGAGGAGGATACTACTACCTTGTTAGCTTATATGAAAGAATTGAAAGAAAAGTTCCTTTCCATGTATAATTTTGCTAATGAAAATCTTTTGATTTCTCAGGAGAAAATTTCCAACCTTTACAAAAAAAAAAAAAAAGCTGTGAAAATTCAACATTGGCGACCAGGGTCTGATTTATCATCCTATACCAGGTGTACCCTTAACAGAGAAATTTATTGGACCCTATACCACCGTCAGTAGACCTTCCAAATTAAACTATATAATCTCCACACCTGACTGACGACGTCCTACTCAAATGGTACATGTTAATCTTATAAAACCATATCAGGCACCTGCTAATGTGGTAAGTCACATCTCTTATCAAATGGGTTCTGTTGATACCACAGTTCAGTTCAAAAACCAGGAGGTAGATGAAGAAACTCCTTCAGAGGATAATCTTGTATCAAGGAAGGATCTTTTCATCAGCCAAGTATTAGAATCCTTCCCAAGTTATCTTGCAAAAATCCCACCTAATCATCGTAAAACTGTAATTAAGTTATTGCTGGAGTATTCATATGTTTGTTCGGATCAATTAAAAGTCAGTGACACAATTAAGCATGATATAATTTTAGAGCCAGGAACTACACCCATAAGGCAGCAATATTATAGAGTAGTTGGTAGAAGACTGGAATCTCTAAGAAAGGAGGTTCTATACTTATTAGATAATAATTTAGCTGAACCCAGTACGTCACCTTGGGCTTCACCGTGCATTTTAGTACCCAAAGCCAATGGTCAACTACGGCTATGCTCAGATTACCGCAAATTAAACAAAGTCACCATTAAAGACTCATTTCCTTCACCTCGAATTAATGATATCTTGGACAACATAGGGAAGGCAAAAATCCTAACACACATAGATTGGATGAAAGGTTACTATCAAGTTCCATTAACTGAAAAGGCAAAAGAAATTTCTGCCTTTACCACCCCATTTGGTTTATTTTCTTATACAGTGTTACCTTTCAAACTTACTAATTCTCCTTCTACCTTTCAGAGAATGATGAGTAATATTATCACAGGCTTGCCTAACACCTACGTGTACCTGGATGATGTGATCATTGTCAATGAGAATTGGGACGAACATCTGCATCTTCTAAGGCAACTACTCGAACGGTTCCGCAAAGCCAAGATAACCATTAATTTAGTAAAGAGCACATTTGGCAGAGCGGAAGTAACTTATTTAGGCCATCACATCGGCAACGGTCGCATCACCCGGAAAGAAGCCAATATCCTAAGTATAAAGCAATTTCCTATTCCTTCTAACTAAAAAGTTATAGACCTTTCTTGGTATGATATCTTACTATTCAAGATTTGTAAGAGATTTCTCTTCATTTGCACACTCTATAGATTAACATCATCAAAAGTAACTTTTTCCTGGACTCCAGAAATAAATGCGATCTTTCAAAAATTAAAACACATTCTAATATGTAAACCCATACTCAAGGCTCCTGACTTTAAGAAAGATTTTTGTCTTAAAGTAGATGCCAGTGCTACCGGCTATGGAGCAGTCCTGCTGCAAACATCCACTCCCATAATTCCAGATGAGGACATAACTCTAGACTCCCTCCTACCCATCGCTTACTGCTCAGGGTATTTCCAGGGAGCACAGACTCGATGGGCTACCATGTGAAAGAGCTGTATGCCATAAAAGCAGCTCTTCAGCATTTCTCACCATACCTCGAGGGTCATCAGAAAGTAATAATTTACACAGACCATCGTCCTTTAGTGTATTTGTAACGTTCCTGACTACAAAATCAAAAACTTCTAAGATGGTCATATCACCTAACCAGATTCAACGTTGAACTTCGGAACATCAAAGGCATCAACAACTCCAAAGCAGAATAAAAAGATACTGTTGGGTCGACCTGATCTCCACCAAGATAACAGCTATCAGGTATTGCTGTTATCCTACAGGTGAGGAGCTGTGACGAGCTG
>NC_090728.1:139116154-139123654 GCF_036898095.1 Palaemon carinicauda
TTTATTGTAGATATAATCATAAATAGTTTATATATATTGTTCATTGCAGTAATATATTTTTCATAATGAGGCTCATTCATTATTGTTACTCATTCCTAACTAGCACCCCTCTCTTTTTCCTAATCGTTTCGCTTACATTTGCCCTGAAAACAATGACGCAAAATAGTTGAGCGCCAAAAAGCGAAACAAACACACACACACACACACATAACTGGGAAGACTGAATAGGTCTACGATCTTAATTTTCACGAATATCATGTTCGTCCCAATCCTTAGATTCAATTCCGTAGAATTCGGGAGAGTAGGAAAGCAATAACTAAACTACAGAAAAATACAGTCTGTAGAAGATGATTTGACATGTCTTCCGATATTCTGGGGACTGACATCATTTGATTAGTATCGTAGATGAAATCATAGTAAATGTCTCGGTTTGAATGATTCATTGGCAACCATTCAATAACGTAATATGATCAGCAACGTTGATCGAATCATGTCATACGTTTTAGTCTAAAATATGTCGGCAAATAATTGATGGAGAATCATTTAGATTAAACGATTCTTCGTCAATCAATCGCTGACATATTGTATACTTCTAAAAAAACTTAAATTCCACATCCTTATTTATGTTTGTAATATAATGAGTTGGGCCAATTGGTTGTAGTTTGTGCTGGTCTATCACCGAAGATGATAGAATGCTGGAGAGAAACAGACCACTGCCCACCTGGTGAGGCCATCCAGAGCCAATGCAAATCTCTTCCCCATGGAACAAACCACTCCAGCAAGAGCTACAGCTGGAATGACTGGAGACAATCTTCGTAAGTGGAGTCTCACCCCATCTGCTGAATGTATGTGGGCCTCCCATCTAGACAATAAACCACATACTTCGTGAGGTTGAACAGGGGCCAATCTGTGCAGATTTGGACTTTTATGAATGTAAGCAGGCCGTTATGTAGTGGATACAATGTTGGCGCGATAAGATATGATGATGGCATTCCATCTTCAAGACGGCACCTACGAGAAGCCTGCTGGGAACATTAAGGAAAACTTTTTAACCTGAATTGATATTGTTGACAAGAAAACTTTTCTTGGCTACCTCATTTTACAAGAAGCACTTCTTATCAAAGAATAAAATCCTTGAATAATCTTTCATTACAAAGAATTATATAACTTAACTATTCTATAACATGATTGGAACTCACGTAAAACCACTATGACTCTTTGACGAATAAACCTCTTCAAGCCAACCAGACTGGTCAGTAAATGCTGTAATCTCCCATGCAAATTTGGTCATTTGTAGTCTGGGTTTCGCAAGTCATAGCTTTTCGACATCCCACTATTTTGTATGAATACGTATATATATATATATATATATATATATATATATATATATATATATATATACATATATATATATACATACATACATACATACATATATATATATATATATATATATATATATATATATATATATATATATATATATATATATATTGTGGAGGATTAATTTTTGTTTTATTTTTAATTTTTTTGTTTGCCAAATAGAGAGAGAGAGAGAGAGAGAGAGAGAGAGAGAGAGAGAGAGAGAGAGAGAGAGAGAGAGAGAGAGAGATAGTGTATCGATTGTTTGTTGTGAGAAAGACTGTTGGTATAAATGGGATTGTTTGTTTGTTTTTAGTTAGGTTACGGCAGTGGTAAATGTTTCGGAGCGAATGCTTATTTTGATTTGACTGCAGTAAGCGTCAGTTCTTGTGATTTGAATGCTGGATTATTATATATTGTTACCAGTGTGGAAGGGATTATATATTTCAACAGTAAGTACAGTTTTCTTTATATTTGTTTGTTGTGATTGTGAATGATAGGAACAGTTTATTATTTATCTTTGATAATAGTGCGATAGTTTAGTTAACTAGGAGTGTTCGGAAGTGTTTTTCTTTTTTATTTCTGCAGGCTGTGATTCCTCATTTGGAGAGATTTTCTTTGATTGTGAAAGTGATTGTTGACGACTTGGTGATAATAAGGAACTTGTCACGACTGCTTGGATTTGGATAATTGTTGATGACCCGGACTGAATTTACTTCTGATTGCTGTTGATGATGATGATAGAGATGATGAAGATGATGATGATGATGGTGATGATGATGACACCCATAACCATGAAGAGTTAAGGCCATTGTGTCAAATTAAGGAACTCTTCTGTTACCATAAACTGTAGTGGTAGTTTGCCGTGAAAAGACAGTCCGGCTTGTGTGTGGCGACAGTATTGGTGTTTTTTTTTTTATAAACATATATTTTGAGTTGGTGTGCGTGTAATTTTTAGGATTTGTTAGGTGTTTTTTTTTTGGGGGGGGGGGTTAATCGAATGATTTTAGTTTTTTTTTTTTTTTTTTTTTTTTTTTTTTTGGTATATTTAGTGTTTAAGTTTTGTTAGTGTTTAGTTTTAAGCTTCATTGATTTTGAGGGTTTATTTTGATTGTGGATGGTTTATGATTTATTTTTAGTTTTAAGAAATAAAGTTTTAAGGATAGGTTTCGTTTTTATGTCCTTTTTGTCCAATATTCCAGTTTATGATAACGTAAGGGGAAAGTTTGTATTGAAGAGAAATTTGTCAGTTAGAGTGATTCAGGGTGTGCGGTTTGTTTTGCAACATCCTGCCACAATGTATGTATACATATCATATCCATGTGATTTTTTGTTTTACCGTCGATGATAAGATTTGATGTCCTGAAACATCAGGAACAACAAAGACAAACTGTAATAAAAAGAACCTTAGCTTTTGCAATTCCTTGTGGAAGAGGATAAATTTGTGGATTTCTTGACAAAAACAAATGACAACAAATAACTGCCGATATGTTATAAATTTGTCAGAATTTTAAGGTTTTTCTATGTAATATAGATAAGGTTATTTGCTCAATATTTAAAACTTAAACTGGTACAATCAGTTATTTTATATTTCCCTCGGTTTTCCATTTATGCATATTTTTTTATAATAAAACCATCATTACGAGCAACGTGTGTCGTATAGAAAAAAAAAATATAGCCACCCATTATTTCTAGAAATAATTATTCATTCCCTCGAACTACAGTACTTAAGGAAATTCTTTAATTAGATAAGTAGAGAGGAAATCATACTTGGAAAATGTCAAAATGAAGAATTGTCACAGCCTTCAATTCATCTTCTAGATTACAGGAATATATATTTTTCATATCCCCTAATGGATTTTTGTGTTATCATGAAACATAAGGTATAAGAGTAACTGTAAAAACCAATTACTCTCTCTCTCTCTCTCTCTCTCTCTCTCTCTCTCTCTCTCTCTCTCTCTCTCTCTCTCTCTCTCTCTCTCTCTCTCTCTAAGTATATTACTTTTCCATCCTTCCTCTCTGTCTATATGAGTTTAGCACTTGTTTATCTATGCCACTTCTTAAGGTAATTATTTCACCTTCAAAGGATCAAGCAATGTTTATACGTGAAATATTGAATTAATCAAAAAATCAAAATATAAACACTAAAGTAATTATAAACATAGACAAGAAATTAGCGATATCAGTCAGTCATTAACAATTCTATTAAAAAAAAAAAAATCATATAGTAAATTGTCCATAGTTTAACAACCGAAATATTTTGTCAGGTAAAATCAGTTCAAAGAGAACAGCGTAATTTTTTTTGTGTTTTTCGAATCAGATTGCAACAGTTTTGTGGAATTGGTTTTAATCTGACGAACACAGGGTTCTATAAATAAAAATTCTGCATCACTGATTTTGATGCATGTCTGATGATATAATTCCCGTTAGGCTGTATACCCGTTTGTTCCTCTCATCCATTCTGACTTTATATCTCGTTTTGGATAAATATTATCTCTAGAGGATTTTGCATGTATTATATATTAGATTTAATATAGTCAAGATTTAAAACTGTTTTTATTGAGTTTTTAATTATTTTTATTTATATCATATAATTGATGGACCAACTCTTGGTTTTACCTATAGAGTAGAGGTGAATACAATACAATATACAAATGTTTACACATTCCTCTGTAATATCACTTCTTCGTTTGCAAATAACACCCGGGCATTCACTCATGCATGCCAAAAGAAAGCAAGGGAAGATAAATTAAAGAACGTCGGAGAAGGGTGAGAAAATTTACGAATAAAATGTTATGGGCGAATTCCTTACAAAATACAGAATGGTGTAACATAGCTCTATGATTTTATGATTATTCTATTTTTACAAAAGTATCAAATACATATCAAAATATATATTCAGTTGCTATTTCGAATACCCGAAAGACTACTTGGTTGGTAAAAATTACTGTGTACAAATTGGAAACTCTTATTCACCATATGAACCTTTAAACAGAGGGTTACCCCAGGGGAGTGTACTTGTCCCCAATCTTATTCTACATCTATACTATTGTTCTATCGAAAATACTACAAAGGCATGGTGTCAAGTTTAAACTATTTGCCGATGACAATTTTACTTCTCCATAACTCTAAACCGAATCCTTGATAGTGTTAGAGAATGGATGACAATCAAACCACTAAAATTAAATGAGAACAAAACTGAGTTTATGGTGGCGGGTAAGAGAAGCACTGGAAGCTTGGGTGATATTCAAATAAACATAAATAATGACTCATTGCCGATATATAGTAAAGTTCGTGTTCTAGGCGTATTTCTTGACTGCAACTTGTCTCTCAATCCCGAAATAAATAATGTACTAAGAACTGCTGGTTATCATCTAAGGAATATTGCTTTTATCAAAAAAAAAAAAAAAAAAAAAAAAAAAAGTACCTTGATGAATGATCCGTAAAGAAACTGTTATTAACAGAATTGACTACTTTAACTCTATCTACTTCAATCTACCAAAAGTACAAATTTAGACATTGCATAACATAATAAACAGAAGAGCAAGACTGATAAAAGGTGTCCCGAACAGTGAAAAGATCACTCCTGTACTAAGTGTTCTACATCGGCTGCCAATTAAAGTGAGAATAGAATCTAAAACATGTACAATAACCCATCAAGTTATCGGAACCGGTCGTCCAAAATATCCAAGACAATTACTACATATTGTGAAACCAACAAATCGTCCTGACACGGAGTTAGTTACAGAACTTTTCAAAAATATCAGAACCTAGATACATGTCTACTGTAGGCTCCAGAGCCTTTAGATATGTGGCCCCGAGACTATACAATAGGCTCCCACGAGACATCCAAATAATTGAAGATATTAAGGCTTTCAAGGGGAAACTGAAGACCTTATTCTGCGAGTGTTTTGACAGTGATGATCAAACAGTAAGCGAACAATACACATTATGAAATGTTAAATGCTCCCAAATGAACGCCATAAAACAACCGTGGAGGTCCTGTAGAGAGTGGGGCTCCTCTTCTGTACAGGACCAGATAAGCAGCCCTTAAAGTAAAGGTAGGTAAAGTAATTGTAATAGATGTATATAGAAAATTAAGTCCATCCTGGTGTTGAGAAGGGTATATGGACATTTACTGTAGACCCTCGATGCGGTTCATGGTTTAAAGTTGCCAGCCAGGGTGTAAATCCCCATATACTTTTCTCATCACAAGCATAACGATTTTGTCCGTACAAGTTTTACCCTTGAACATTATAACTGTTGATTACACTTCCAGTCAGACCAAGGAAACCATGATTTTCGGAAGCAGAAAAATGGTGACTCGAGCAGACGACAGTTTAAAGCGTTTAAATGCCGTTCATTGAATGGCAAAGCCAAATGACAGTTGACAGTGCCTTATCACAGGACAATACCCTAAAGACTAACCAGCGCCCAAGCCCATCTCCACCCAAGGAGGGCCAGGCAATGGTTGCTAATAACTCAGAAGATAAGACACCCCCCCCCCCTCCGGCCTTTGCTCACAAGGATGGTGAGGTTGCAGCAACCAAAGAAACTAAAGAGTTTAAACGGGACTTGAACCCCAACGTGACATCACCTGTTAGGGACGTTACCACACCGGCCACCACAATCCTTACAAGGATAACTGCGTAAAGTATATGGTATTTAGACCCCAGATTTGATTTTTATTCCCTGCATGGACGTGGCTTAGGGCTGAAGCAAGGATATGTTGACTTTTGGACAGTTCAAGCTCTCCTATGAGAATTGGGTATTCCGCGTGATGTAGGGACAAAAGGTAATATTTATGACTGAAGACTATATGAGAACGACTAAAACATATTTATTAAAACCTTCCATGTTTGGGAGTTAAATTTGGTTTATCAGAATTTTAATTTTTTCATCATACATACTTTGCGATTAGAAAAGTGAAGTAGGATAACCATACTGTATTTCTAAACGTTGTACAGGTATAATCGAAGTTGATTACAAAGTAGTATTCGGAGGTGTTTTGCCCTTAGGCCAACCAAGGTCCATGACATGAATGTTTCAAAGCAATGGCAGGCACTAAGAACCAGATGTATAGACATAGATTGACAGCTGGAAATAGACGAGTTGAATGTGTGATTTCAAATTTCTAATCAGATGCTTCCCCCGAAAAGAACCTTTTATGGTAAACCCTGCTGGAACAGGTCTTGTATACCAGGAAGGATTTAGTATTAAAATAGGTTGCTACAATATCCACTTTATTGACAAACCCCAGAGAGAGTTAACCTAAGCTATTTATTGTTGGTGCTAATATAGGCAACCATTGGAACAGGCAATCATTACAGTAGTTTGCTTGATTGCCAATGGCTCTGATATCTAACCAATCAAAACATTAGGCGCAGTAGAAAAATGAAGGCGCAATAAATAACAATGCTTAGACTAGTGATTATTGTATGCAAAGATTCTTTCTTTTTGCCTCATCTTGGGAGACGGTCTATTAACTCCGGTGTATCTGTCTGCCTTAGGCTCTGCTTGAAAACCTATTAATGGAGTTTTCCTATTCTGAGAAAGCGTTCTTTATATTTTAGTATAGTGTGTTTGTATCACCCCTTTACTGTCATTTCCACTGACGTTTACTTAAAGAAGACGGCATTTTGTCATCTTCATGGACGAAAATGCAAATAATTTAGAAAACCTATATACATGAAAGTAAAATCGGAATAAATTTTTTTTTATCGGTGTCATTGATATTGATGGAGGTTTTTAATCTGATTACAGAGTTTATAATTATTTCAATGATAAATTGTTGTGGTAATTTCTAGCGCTATCATTTGTTATCTAAAGCACAATGGTAGCTGATTTCATTAAAAAATTCTTAGCCAGTGAGCACAGTAAATATTCCACCTAATTCTGAAGATTTACCACTGTTTTTTTTTTCCTTCTTAATGGTAAAAGGAATAATTCAAATAGTTTCTCAGAGCAAGGAAAAAAAAATAATTGCTTGCCTTGGAAAACTTTCCATATTAGGTGAAGTATAAGCTAGTTTGTGAAGTTTTTCTTGAAAAATTTTTTTAGAATAATTTCCTAAGGCTGAATGATTATTTTGATATCATACCTAAAGAATAATTTCTAGAATGCATAGCAAATGGAAAA
>NC_090728.1:139128654-139136154 GCF_036898095.1 Palaemon carinicauda
AGCGCATTTAAACCTCGACACATCGCCACTTGCTTGCATCTCTCTTGCTTACCATATACTGTTAAATTTTCTATTATTTGCCAATACTTGATCCATGATATCAATAGAGTAAATTTGAGGTCACCATTCTATTTTGAGCTAAAATTATAAACTTTTGAGTTTATATTTCATTTTCTTTAAATGACCAACCCACCTTATGCAACACAGCTTAATTCCCCCCCCCCCCCCCTTGCTCAACATTTAGCAACTTCGTATACTTTCATTTTACATATTTTTTTTTTCCCACTTCACGTATAAGTATAAACTACTTATATCTCATAAGTTGTTTAAAATCCTTATCCACACTTCATTAAAAATATTATGCAAGAAGAATTTTCTTGCATTTCAGCTTTTCCATAATCTTCTGCTGTCATTCATGATACAGGTGTTTTTGTCACTTATCTCCAGTCGTTTTACCATCGTATGCAAAGAATTAAAGAGTACACACTTGGTTTTGAAGACGAAGCTGGTAAGAACCGACTAGTGAATTTGGCTGACAGAGGAAAGTGTGACGTCACATGTCAATTCTGTGCCAAAATGTCATATTGATCCGACGGTTCGTTTAAAAGATTTTTGCCCCCAAAAAAAGTTTAATTGCGTCTGAAATAATTAGTAGGGTTTGGTTTGTGTGTGAACAGATATGGTTTCCTTTGGGTATTTTTATAGTAAATGATCATAGAATTGAAACCCTGTCTTCACCAATCAGAAATTACCCCATCCTTTTTGCTATTTCACAAACATATTCTAGATTGTAATTCCACGTGGAAGGGAAATTTCTTGATTTAATTCCTGATAGATTTCAAAGCCTTTCATGGAAAGCCAATCGGAAATATTTTATATTAGTAAAAAACTACTGTTTACTACCCTTAAAATTGGTGGATGTGACTAATTAGTTTCTCTCTCTCTCTCTCTCTCTCTCTCTCTCTCTCTCTCTCTCTCTCTCTCTCTCTCTCTCTCTCTCTCTCTCTCATTCTTATTTTGTTAAGGGATTTAGTGATATCATTCAAAAAGGGACAAGTTCTCGTAAAAATAGAAATATACTTCATAAAATACCATTAATATTCTGGCTCCTCCATCTTAAGTTCTTGACTTATCAAAAATCCTAGAGATTTTTTTTTTAATGAAAAAACTACTACAGTCAATATAGAAATAACTGACATTCAAGGTTAGGGAATTTAAGATAACAGTAATGAAAAAGATATTTTAGAGATGTTAAAATCAGATAGGCTCCACTTGTTCATTTGTTGATTTTTCCATAAATAACTGAAGAGCGTAAGAACGATAGTTTATAACATATATAACCACCACAAACTTATCATTAATGGAAGTCTTTAAAAGCCTGGGAAAAAATATGACCCAGATTTTCACATCAAGATATTACATCATACAGCTGTAAGATGTGAAGTATACTTTGTAAAGTATTTTGGGTATTTCTAAGTAATACATTGAAAGGTCAAAAGAAATTTATGGTATCGCACAGAATATTGGAGGACGTCCATTTTGGAATAATATTTGCTCCTGGATTTAGTGACTCACAAAGGAAAGCTACCAGTATATTTTCACCTATACTATTTGCACTAGTCATTGACTACGGCATAAACATATTTTGCACTAGTCATTGACTACGGTTGTAACATATTTTTCACCAGTTATTGGCTACGATATAACATATTTTGCACCAATCATTGGCTACGATATAAACATATTTTCACCAGTCATTAGCAACGATATAAACATATTTTGCACCAGTCATTGGCTACGTTATAAACATATTTTGCACCAGTCATTGGCTACGGTATAAACATATTTTGCACTAGTCATTGGCTACGATATGAACATATTTTGCACTAGTCATTAGTAACAGTATGAATATATTTTGCCCCAGTCATTGGCTAAGGTATAAACATATTTTGCATTAGGCATTGGCTACAGTATAAACATATTTTGCACCAGTCATTGAATACGTTATAAACATATTTTGCGCCAGTCATTAGCAACAATATAAATATATTCTGTACCAGTCATTGGCTGCGGTATAAAAAAAATATTGGACTAGTTATTGGCAAAGGTATAAACATATTTTGCACCAGTCATTGGCTACGTTATAAATATTTTGCGCTAGTCATTGGTTACGGTAAAAACTTATTTTGTACTAGTCATTGGCAACAGTATAAATATATTTTACACCAGTCATTGACTATGGTTTAAACATGTTTTAACTAGTTATTGACTATGGCATAAACATATTTAGCAACAGTCATTGGCTACGTTATAAACATTTTGCGCTAGTCATTGGTTACGGTAAAGACTTATTTTGTACTAGTCATTGGCTACGGTATAAATATATTTTGCACCAGTCATTGACTATGGTTTAAACATGTTTTAACTAGTTATTGGCTATGGCATAAGCATAATTTGCACCAGTCATTGGCTACGATATACTCATTTTGTACTGGTCATTGGTTATGGTATAAACATATTTTGCCCTAGTCATTGACTACGGTGTAAACATATTCTGTACCAGTCATTGGCTATGGTATAAACATATTTTGCACTAGTCATTGGCTACGGTATAAACATATTTTGCGCTAGTCATTGGTTACGGTATAAACATATTTTGCACTAGTCATTGGCTATGATATACACATATTTTGCCCTAGTCATTGGCTATATTATAAACATATTTTGCACTAGTCATTAGCAACAGTATGAATATATTTTGCACCAGTCATTGGTAATGGTACACACATATTTTGCCCTAGTCATTGGCAATAGCATAAACATATTTTGCACTAGCCATTGACTACAGTATAAATATATTTTGCACCCGTCATTGGCTGCGTTATAAACATATTTTGCGCCAGTCATTAGCAACATTATGAATATATTTTGCACCAGTCATTGGCTACAGAATAAAAATATTTTGCACTCATCATTGACTACAGTATAAACATATTTTGCGCCAGTCATTGGCTACGATATAAATATTTCGCACTAGTCATTGGCTACATTATAAACATATTTTGCACTAGTCATTGGCTAAGCTATAAACATATTTTCTACTAGGCATTGATTACGGTATAAACATATTTGGCACTAGTCATTGGCTACGTAATAAACATATTTTGTACCAGTCTTTGGCTACGATATAAACATATTTTTCTCTAGTCATGGGCTATGTTATAAACATATTTTGCACCAGTCATTGGCTATGATATACACATATTTTGCCCTAGTCATTGGCTACGGTATAAACATATTTTGCACCAGTCATTGGCCACGATATAAACATATTTTGCACTAGTCATTGGCTATGTTATATACATATTTTCACCCGTCATTGGCTACGGTATAAACATATTTTGCACCAGTCATTCGCTACGATATAAACATGTTTGGCCCTAGTCATTGGCTACATCATAAACATATTTTGCAATTTTCATTGGCTACGTTATAAACATATTTTGCACCAGTCATTGGCTACGATATACACATATTTTGCACTAGTCATTGGCTAGGTTATAAACATATTATGCACCAGTCATTGGCTACGATATAACCATATTTTGCACTAGTCATTGACTATGGTATAAACATATTTTTGCACCAGTCATTGGCTACGATATAAACCTATTTTGCATTTGTCATTGGCTAGGTTATAAACATATTCTGCACTAGTTATTGGTTATGGTATAAACAGTTTGCACTAATTATTTACTACGGTATAAACATATTTCGTACTTGTCATTGGATACGTTATAACCATATTTTGCACTAGTCATTGGTTACGGTATAAATATATTTCCCACCAGTCATTGGTTACGGTATAAACTATATTTTGCACTAGTCATTGGCTACAGTATAAACATATTTTTCACCAGGCATTGGCTATGTTATAAACATATTTTGCACTAGTCATTGGCTCCAGTATAAACATATTTTGCACCAGTCATTGCCTACGTTATAAACATATTTTGCACCAATCATTAGCTACGGTATAAACATATTTTGAAAAGGAAATGGAATAGTGCCTTAGTTTTCGAATGTTGAGCAGGAATAGTAAAGGGAAGTAATCTACGGATTTACAAGGGAAGTAAGAATGTAAGTCATTTTCATTAATTTCAATTGTCTAAGAGATTTCATTGTTGGTAGTAAGTTGTTCCTAGAGATGGACTTTATTAACTCTTCTGAATAAACATTAGAACCAACGATTCGTATGAAGTCTCTCTCTCTCTCTCTCTCTCTCTCTCTCTCTCTCTCTCTCTCTCTCTCTCTCTCTCTCTCTTTAGCACAAGTCTTTTTCTTATTTCAATGCAACGATTTTTCATATAATGTGTCCTTTTGTTATAAGTAAAGGAATATTTTTTACTTTAATAAGATCGACTATTGACTAGATCTCTTTTCATACAAGAAATTGAGCAAAGAAGTGAGCTCTAATTAGTTCTCATAACAAAAAAGATATAGAAAAGAGTAAAAGAAGAAAACCTGCGTCTACTTCTTTATCAATCTGTTGCTGAAGAGGGAAACTATTTTTCTCAAGTTCTTGTCTCTTTGGAATCGAAGATCCAACAGCTAGAATTTTTTCCCTTTGAGAAATCTATTGAATTTTTTATCTCTTCATCCATTATTCTGAAGTCATTTTTACTTTTTCGTTTTGAATAACAGTTGCTGTTCTTTGCCTCTACGACAAAAAAATCTCGTCTTTTTCTTTCTTCGGTTTGTCACTAACCAAGTAACGCCTTTTTCTTGGAATTTTTCATTTCCTTTTTTATAATTTTAAGATTCATGAGAGACAAAACTGACCAAGTAGGGTGTATTCGTTTTAGGAAATATACACATGTACGAACATAATAATTCATACATTGAAATATTTAGAAAAAGAAGACTATAAAAGCGTGGGACTGCAAGAAAAATGTACTAGTAAGGACAGCCCTGACCTTGCAACATCCAGTTTAGAAATAAATGGGATAGGGATTGGGACAATGCCTAGCTAACATGACAATGCCCTAAAGACTGAGCATATATTCATATGATCAGCGCCCAAGCCCCTTTCAACCCAAACAAGGACCAGGGAGGGACAAGCAATGACGGCTGATGACTCAACAGGTAGACCTATAGGATCCCCCCTAACCTCACCCCCCCCCCCCCCCCAATTAGCTTACAAGAATGGTGAGGTTGTAGACACCATTGAGCTTGAGCATGTTTCTAACACTATGCCGGCGATAGCTAGGCAGTGACGTTTCAAATAAAACACCACAGCGCCGTGGTAGTATTGACGCCACTCTCATTTAACTGGTTGTAACTCCAGCGGGTAATCTGAGCAAGTATTATTTTTTTCTGGAGGTTTGATAATAATTACAACAACAACAACAAAAACAGCAACAACAACAACAACAATGATGATGATGATAATAATGATAATAATGATGATAATGATGATTGCTAATAATGTTAATATTGATAACTACCGAAATCCGTGTGAATTACACGAAATGATAATTTCAATACTAATTATCTTGTTCCTAACCTATACATGTCTGAATAAAATGTCCCAAGATTAATTTTATAATCTAGGTTATGGAAATTGATAGAACTCCATTTTTTGTCGAATATAAAAAAGAAAAAAAAACTCGGGTGCTAAAGACAAAATTTGGAAAACTATATAAGATGTGCTTCGGTTAAGTAATCAAAGTTTGATGTGAATTTTTAAGAGTATACCGTGAAATTATTTCCGTTTTCTTTAAAGTGTAAATTTGTAAGAGTATACCATGAAATTATTTCCGTTTTTTTTAAAGCGTGACACACAATAAATAACACACACGCTATCGTATTAATATATATATATATATATATATATATATATATATATATATATATATATATATATATATATATATATATATATATATATATATATATATATATATATATATATGTAAAAAATAATAATAATAATAATAATAATAATAATAATAATAATAGTAATCTCTACCTCGTTTCATTATGTATGACATGTCTCTTAATATGGACAAAGCAATATGAACTAGACGTTTTCAATACATGCTTTAAATACTTTCTAGTGCAACTTATTAATCAGATTCGATTAGCGTCTTTTTTTGCACTAGGAATCACCAATACATCACAATAACAAATCTGCTTTTCAATGCAAACATTTAAAATAGGTATTTTCCTCTTACTGCATTTGAATTAAATATACAAACATATACATCATGAAATTATAAATGGTAGTTGTTTTTATTACTGTGAGACAATAAACGAGGCCTTACGGAAAATTCATTCGAAATTAATTGTGTTTATTAAAGGTGTTAAGTTACATGATATCATATTTGGTTTAGCAGAAGCTACGAATATGGAAAATCATAGGCACGAAAACTCGTAGTGATACAATAAGCCTAATTGAACGAATTACTTTGATTGTGACCAATTATTCAGATGCCCAGTTTTTGAAAATAGAAAGTTACTCTATTCAAATTGAAATTGCTAGTCTTTAATATTTGTAAAATTTAAATACATTCACTGTTTCTTTGAGAGATAGGGCAATAGTCTTAGAGAGAGAGAGAGAGAGAGAGAGAGAGAGAGAGAGAGAGAGAGAGAGAGAGAGAGAGAGAGAGAGAGAGAGAGAAAGGAGCCTAGTAATCTTATCTTCACAAACTTTATTAGCTTAACTTCATCTTGTAATTTTTCTTTACTTGTAAGAGTTTCTCCCTCCAAACAAACCTAAAATGGCGTCGATAAATTTCGAGAGCCAGACGGATAATCTTCATCATTCTATATTTCTATTAAAGATATTTGCCACTTGTGAAAATAAGGCATTGTTCTCGCATTGGACTGATGGCGTCAGAATGGTTTGATGGGTGTCGAAATTCGGAAAACCCTGAAATTACTTTTGAAAATTTGACAGGACGATTTTTTCCGATAAAAAGTTTGATTTAGAATGAAACTTATTTTTACTACCCTTTGGTTACATTATTATTTTTTTTTTCTAATTGAAGCATCACTTTGTATAAACAAAGTTTCCAAGTTTCTCGAGTGTAAATTTATTTTTATTAGACCATTTGCCTATTTCATTTTCTTTTATACCTGCTAACAAGGCTCTCTTCTTAGCTTATATATGACACATCTATTTTAACGTTGTTACACATTGTAATGTATTTTGTATTCATTATTTCTCTATATAGTTTGATTAAATTCTCCTTTCCTTCCCTCACTAGGCTGTATTTCCTGTTGGGGCCCAAGGGCTTATAGCATCCTTCTTTTCCAATTAGGAATAAAGGTTAGTTAATTACAATAATAAACAGAATAGTAATGCTAATGATATTTTTTCGAATTATCTTTGAGAATAGAAATGTGCAGCTCGCTGTTAATAGACCTTTATATTCAAGGAAGGAGACAAAACAGTATTGCAACATTTTATCTGAATATTATACCATTAAGAATTCA
>NC_090728.1:139153654-139163654 GCF_036898095.1 Palaemon carinicauda
AGGATTTAGGGCGGGTAGAGGAACAATCGATCATATATTCACCTTTTCACAAATCATAGAAAAATTCTGGGAGAATGAAAAAGATCTATATTGTGTATTTATTGACTTCAGGCAAGCGTTTGACTCCATATGGAGTGAAGGAATGATTAGGATTTTGAAGGAATGGGGATTAGAACCATAAATACTGGAAACCATCAGGAGATTGTGTGAAAGGACATCGGCTATAGTAAGAAAAGGAAAGTGTTTGACAGAAAAGTTCATAACCACTGGTGGGGTTAAACAGGGTTGCCCACTATCACCACACCTCTTCAACCTATACTTGGAATGGTTAATTAATGAGAATGGCACTTGGAGATTATGAGGGTGGCATAGATATAGGAGGGACAAAAATATCTAACATGAGATATGCAGATGACATAGTGCTTTTAGCAGAAACTAAGGAGGAACTTCAGAGAGTGTTGAGAATGGTGGAGGAGCAGTGCAGTAGGTATGAATTAGTGATAAATAGAGAGAAAACCAAAAGTATGAAAATTGGACGCCAGAGAGAGGCCTTATAAATACAGCTATCAGAGGGAGAAGTGGAACAAGTCAATGAGTTTAAATATTTGGGAGTGTTTTTCACAGCAGGCGGAAAGATGGAAAGAACAATTCAGGACCGAATCTCAAGTGGCCAGAAAGCATTTGGAAGGCTAAGAAGAATCTGGAAAGGTAGAAATATATCCATTAAGTTGAAAATTAGACTATTAAGAGCAATAGTAATCCCCACTGTGATATACGGTGCTGAATGCTGGATAATGAAGAAGAGAGAAGAGAAAAAGTTATTAGCCTTTGAAATGAAATGTCTGAGAAGAATTTGCGGTGTAAGATGGGAGGACAGAATTACGAACGAGAGAGTGAGAGAAATGGCTGGTGTTGATGACACAATTCTGATTAGAGTGGAATATATTCAGAGGTGATGGTTTGGGCATGTACAGAGGATGGAACAGGACAGATGGCCAAAGATAGTGCTTCATGGTCGAGTAGCCGGAAATAGACGGAGAAGACGACCAAGAGATTCATGGGTGAAATCCTTCAAGAAAGCAAATAGAGGCGAGACATTTCAGCAGCTGGCACAGATGGCATTGGATAGGAGTCTCTGGAGAGAATGGTGATATCAGATGCAGGACCCAACCCGGAGAATTCCGGGCGGGATTTAGTGATATATATATATATATATATATATATATATATATATATATATATATATATATATATATATATATATATATATATATATATATATATACATATATAATATAATGTTTATGTGTATTTATATTGGTTTATATAAGTACATAGGCATATGAATTATAGTCCTGAGTGAAATTTTTAATATTTAGTTTCATGGCTGCGTTTTCCTCGCCCTATTTTGCCCCGGCTAAAGGTCAAGGCTTGGAGAAAAGCAATTTGACTCAGCACCGCGGTAATTTGCATATAATTAGCTAACTGGATAATTTAGCTTCTTTGCTTTTTGCTTCTGAATCTGGGCAGATATGCAAAATTCAGCCCCGTTTGGTCAGCTTTGGTAATTTGGTTAAACATTAAACATTTATTTTCTGAATATAGAGGCTGATATAGGTGCAGAGCTTGGTTACGTCATCTTACTCCATATTATTGTTACGAGGCTGATAATTTTTTTATTTAAGAGACTTTTCGTTGTGTCCAGGAAACATTTTTAGTAAAAAAGTTAGACATATAAAGGTATAAAATAAAAGGTGCATATTACTTATGCATACTAAAGGGGCAATCACAACCATTAGCAATAAAACAAAAAATCAACATAACGTTAAATAAGGAATACTTCAAACTAAGAAAAGAGGAAATGGACTTGCATCACTGTTTTCCGAAAATGTATTTTAAAAGCCCCAACTATTCTTAACATGATGTTTTCACTATAGGATGCTATTACCTTAAAATCTTTATTTCTATTGGATATATATAATATATATAATATATTTAGACGCCTAATTGAGCTAAATGTCTTGATTTTAAACCTCTATTATATAGAAGATATGTTGATGATACCTTTCTGGTGTTCAGGTATGAAAGCCATGTTACAAAGTTCCTTAGTACCTTAGCAATAAGCATAGAAGTATTAATTTCACAGTAAAATACGAGAATGAAAATCATCTTGGTTTTCTTGATACGAATCTTACGAAACTTTTTAGCGCAGACGGTTTTATTTGGGATTTTGATGTTTTTAGTAAACAAACATTTAGGGGTTATGGAATGAACTTTAATAGCCATAGGACTTTAAGTTATAAACTCAATAAACTTTATTACATAGAGCATATTATTCTTTCTGTAGTAATTGGTTTAATTTTCTCAAAGAACTGAATTTGTATGTAAGTTAATAAACAGATTTTTTAAATTCAAGTTTGAACGAGTTACAAATGGTGAAACCGGAAGAATAAAGCTAGTAATATATCAGAAATTACCATACATAAATGACAATACCTGCTTATGTATAAAAACAGGATATGAGACATATTATGGACAGGAATATTCTCAAATAAATTTTAAAATTTTTTTCTCCGAACAACTTTACGATGCAAGCATTTTTAAACCATAAAGAACGACTACCCGATGAATTTTGCTCTGGTATATGTTATGTTCAGCCGTGCTAGGCGGTAAGTCTTAGCAATCTATGTTTTCCAACGGTTATATAAGCGGATGAGCAACTTGGAGTAGTAACGAGAACTATGGGTGTGGAGGAAATAACCCCCACCCCCCCTCCCCCCAAATCTCGAAGTTCCTGGCAGCATGGTAACAAATAGCATTTAAGGCAACTGATAAGATGTTTTTTCGGCTTTTACTCCTGATGCTTGGAGGTTGATCTTACTGGAATTGGCCGGCAGGGGTCACTTGCCTTAGTTAGATAGGCACTGTGCATCCCAAGGAACTGGCTATCCCTTGATGAATTTAGCCAGTGGATCCTCTATGGATTTCGTCAGTGTATACATACATACATATACCAAGGCACTTCCCCTAATTTTGGGGGGTAGCCAACATCAATCAAATTAAAAAAAAGGGGACCTCTCCTCGTTATGTTCCTCCCAGCCTGACAAGGGACTCAACCGAGTTCAGCTAGTACTGCTAGGGGGCCACAACCCACCCTCCCCCATTATCCACCACAGATGAAGCTTCATAACGCTCAATCTCCTACTGCTGTTACCTCCGCAGTCATCCAAGGTGACCGGAGGAAGCATCAGGGCCTACCGGAACTGCAACACAATCGCTTGCCATTCATTCCTATTTCTAGCACGCTCTCTTTTCTCTGACTACTATCCTCCTATCACCAAGAGCTTTCTTCACTCCATCCATCCAACCAAACCTTGGCCTTCCTCTTGTACTTCTCTCATCAACTCTTTCATTCATCACCTTCTTTAGCAGACAGTCATTTTCCATTCTCTCAACATGGCCAAACCAACTCAACACATTCATATCCACTCTATCTGCTAACTCATTTCTTACACCCGTTCTCACCCTCACTACTTCGTTCCTAACCCTATCTATTCGAGATACACCAGCCATACTCCTTAAACATTTCATCTCAAACACATTCAGTTTCTGTCTCTCCGTCATTTTCATTCCACACAACTCCGATCCATAAATCACAGTTGGTACAATCACTTTCTCATACAGAACTCTTTACATTTATGGTCAACCCGCTATTCTTTACCACTCCCTAAACTTCCCCCAACACTTTGCACCCTTCATTCACTCTCTGACATACATCTTCTTCCACTCCGCCATTTGCTGCAACAACAGATCCCAAGTACTTAAACTGATCCATCTCCTCAAGTAACTCTCCATTTAAAATGACATTCCACCTCGCACCATCTTTCCTTCTCGTACATCTCATAACCTTACTCTTACCCATATTAACTCTCAACTTCCTTCTCTCACATACCCTTCCAAATTCTCTCACTAATCGGCCAAGCTTCTCTTCCGCGTCTGCAACCAGTACAGCATCATCCACAAACAACAATTGATGTACCTCTCGTGCATGATCATTCTCGTCTACCAGTTTCAATCCTCGTCCAAGCACTCGAGCATTCACCTTTCTCGCCACTCCAACATACAAGTTAAACATCCATGGTGACATCACGCATCCCTGTCTTAAACCCACTCTCACCGGAAACCAGTCGCTCACTTCATTTCCAATCCTAACACATGCTTTACTACCTTTATAGAATCTTTTCACTACTTGCAACAACCTTTCACTAATTCCATATAACCTCATCACATTCCACATCGCTTCCTTATCAACTCTATCATATGCTTTCTCCAGATCAGTCAATGGAAAGTGAAAATGACAGAATGGCCCCAGTCCCACGCATAGCGGGGTGCTAAGAATCTCCTGGTTTATATATATGAAAGAGAAATTTAAAATTTGTAATTGGAATGTTAGAACCATGACTCGGATTGGAAAGTTACAGCAAGTGGAGAATGAATTTATGAAATATAGTTTGGATATATTGGCCCTAACTGAAATACATTGTAAGGGGATTGATGAGGAAACCTTAGACATAGGATATATATGCTGTATATATATATGCTGTATATATATATATATATATATATATATATATATATATATATATATATATATATATACTGTATATATATATATATATATATATATATATATATATATATATATATATATACTGTATATATATATATATATATATATATATATATATATATATATATATATATACTGTATATATATATATATATGTATATATATATATATATATATATATATATATATATATATATATATATATATAGGGAGGACAGATGAAGTTGGAAGAGAAGGGGTAGGCATGATGATGACACCAAGAGCAGAAAAGGCTTTAACTGAGTGGAGAGCTTTAAATAGTACATTGTTACTTGTAAAGTTTAAATCAAGGCAGTGCAATATGAGTATTATAGTTTGCTATGCCCCAACAAATTATTCTCCTGAAGATAGGAAAGATGAATATTGAGAAGAACTGCAGAGTGTAATAGAGGAGATCCCTGCGAGAGATATGAAAATTGTGATTGGTAATTTCAATGCTAAAGCTGGAAGAAATAGTCAATATATAGAGAATGTGATGGGTGTTTAGGGTCTTCGCGAAATTGCAATTGAAAAGGGAGCACATTTCACAAGTTTTTAGTCAGCAAACAACCTTGTCATTGGAGGTACTCTTTTTCCAGCATAAGGACTTCCATAAATATACATGGGCTTAACAATGTGGCAATTACAAAAATCAAATAGATCACATAGCCATTACCAAAAAGAGAAAGAGGACTCTGAAAAATGTAAGCTATCGAGGTGCAGATATTGGTAGTGATCAACGGCGCGTCAAAAATCAAATCAAAACTGAAATCTAGATAGAATACCTAGGTTTGACACAACTAAGCTTCTAGAAGATAGGTATAGAGAAAAGTTTTCAATTGAATATAGGAATCAATTTGCAGTCTTAGAGACTATAAGAGACGAAGAGCATACAATTAATGAAGAATAGCGTGATTTTAAGAACATATATCAGTCAGTTGGTAGTGACGTTTTGGGACATGTAGTTACAAGGAGAAAGCCATCGATATAAAAGGACACTTGGGATACTATATAAAGGAGACAAAGACATTAATTGATTGTTAGACGTTTTCGAGAAAGTAATGAAAATTACAAGGTAGAGCATGCTATTCCAGTATTGACAGTGAGGTCAAAGGAAAATCCATGAACGACTGGAAAGAGTATTTAGACAGTAAAGCAGATGAGGCTGACAAAGCTATAAATCCAGGGAGTGGCTATGGGGTAAGAATTGCTCATAGAATTATTAGTGAAATCTCTACTGTGGCAAAGAGGAAGAAGCATATACCCACTAAAAAGAGAGATGGATCTGTCATAACAACAGAAGATGAAGAAAGACAACGTTGGATGGAACACTTTAGTGAAGTCATGAATATGAGATAGATAAGGACTAATTTAGCTGATATACCTGAAGCTGAGGAAGACCTTGATGTGCCCATGAACGAATTCAGTGTGTTTGAAGTCGAAACTATCATTAAAAACACGAGATGGAAAGCCCCTGGATACGATGGAATAACTGTAACTGCCGAGATGATATTGACCGAAAATGAAGTGAATCCCAGAATACTTACAAGATTATTTTGTAGAATGCGGCTTGAAGAGGCAAAACTTGATGAATGGGCGCTAGGAGTGTTGGTGAAAATGGCAAAAAAAAAAAAAAAGAAAAAAAAAAGAGATATAACTTATAGCAATAATTACTGAGGAATCACACTCACGTCAATTGTCATGGAAATATATAATATGCTTACTCTAAAGAGATTAGATAAAAAGTGATTAAAAGCTTAGAGATGAACAAGCAGGATTGATAAAAGGTAAATGTTAGATGATAGAGACGACTGGCGAAATCTAATCAAGGCGTAGGAAATGATGATGATGATGTATATGTAGGTATTATGAGCACGAAAGGGAAAAGTTATATTTATATTCACATACACACACACACACACATATATATATATATGTATATATATATATATATATATATATATATATATATATATATATATATATATATATATATATATATAATCCTGTAATCTAAAACAGAACCTGATAGCGGCAAACCACTTTTTCCTTAACTTGGAAAAGATTGGAACAATAGAATTTCTTATCCAAGATAAACTGTGTATTTCGGAAGTAATAAAAGGAAAGTTGCAAAGATAATGAGGCCTACCTGTACCATTTTTCACTCTCATTTCCTGGAGCTGTTTTATCTTCACCTGCCTGATTGGTACTTGATAGCATGCCTCATAAAAGAACTTCTTGGGAAATGATAAGCCTTTGTTGTGATGGAGTCGACATTCTCTCTTGAAACAACCAACACACAAATGAGAGAGAGAGAGAGAGAGAGAGAGAGAGAGAGAGAGAGAGAGAGAGAGAGAGAGAGAGAGAGAGAGAGAGAGAGAGAGATTAGAAAATAACAATGGAAACGTACGATTAATCTTTTTCTGGGGATTAAATCTGTTTTTTATTTAATATATTGTTAATGATTTAGCCAACTCTTTGCTGTTCGCAAATGTACCTGAATTATTAATAGAAAGTTTTCTTCACCTTTATACTACTTCGCACCTTATCAGTTCCTCTTCAGCCTTTTTTGTTCACACTAAGCATCCAAAAGTCACTTCTGTAAAGTCGAGATAGCTAGAAAAATAATCGCTTAAGATTCTATATGGTATTTGTCGATTCTAAAAAAGCCTTTGATAACGTGCACCGGCTAATTTTGTGAAAAGTCCTGCGTTATTAAGGAATTCCTCTTAAGTGTGTAAATTTGTTGAGTCTGTTCATGAGCATAGCAAGTGCAAAGTAAATGTTAGTGGAGTCTTATCAGGTGAATTTACAGTAAACAGCGAAGTACTCCAAGGGAATGTGTTGTCACCTATGTTGTTTATCTTCCTCATGGATTTTGTAATGCATGGAACAGTTGATGGTGGAGAAGGATTGGACTGGATTGCTAATAAGAAATTGCTGATAAGGAATTGATATAAACAATACCTGACTGGCGAGTTTAGTGGAATCCAAACATTACAATATTCTTTTTAACTAGGTAATTAAACATCTTTTTCATATCATAATATTTAAATAAAAAAACATTCCTAATGGATTTTAAATGACAGATTCGACGACCTTTCTTTTGGCAAAACCGTCACACATTGGGTTCATTTGACTTTTTCCCTGACAATACCTTGATTGGAATTTCTGTAAGGCAATGGGAAATTCACTGTCCCCTCTTCTCCGTAATTTGCAATATGCAGTTTTTTTTGCATCTCGATTCTTGATAGATTCCTTCCCTTGAAGTCTCTAGTGTTCGTTAGGGAACTGATATGCTTTTTGCAATAGCTTAAAAAATTATTACGATACTTTTTTATTTAAAGCGGATATAAAATTTATTATATAAGAGAATGTTCAATTTTATTGAATTTTTTGTTTTATTCATTTATTTAGCTCTAATATAAATATTTTTTCTTCTCAAAATTAATTAGTTCAGCTCTGTAAGAGTTGAGCTTGACTCATTGGGCTGGTCAATCTCCTCCTTTTAATAATGATAATAAATGAAAGCTCATTTGCGATGCGCCATTCAACTTGCATCTAATGTACATATTTTATCGCAAACTGTAGACACTGCTGTTACTATTCCTCTCTCAATGAATATAACCCAGCCAAAGAAACTGTTCCTTCTTTCTCGTTCAATAAGTCTGGATCATACGTACCCTTAATTTCGTTCTTCCCCTTTTCCTTGTATGGAATAAGACAGTCAAGCCACAGTATATCCATGTTTAACTGAGCAATCTCTATGATGAAATCTCATAATAATATCCATATTTGTGTTTTTTCCAAATTTCAATCTTATCCAAAGTTCCTATGGCTTCCTCAGCTGATTTTCCTCATATGCCAACCCACACCTACATCCACTGCTCTCTCTCTCTCTCTCTCTCTCTCTCTCTCCTCTCTCTCTCTCTCTCTCTCTCTCTCTCTCCTCTCTCTCTCCTCTCTCTCTCTCTCTCTCAAATTATATTTTTTTGTACTCTGGAGTTGTCTTGTAAACTACAACTTCTGAAAACAGGATGAGCAGAATGTCTCTCATCAAGTACTTCATAGAATACTTGAAAAGTAGTTCCTTAGCCATCGTTGTCTTTTCTTCATACCAAACAAATGGAGAGATAGAGAAATACATTTTACAATTTCTGGCTGACGACTAAAAATCGATGAAATAGCTTTAAATCCTAACTAGGGCATAATAATATTTCCTTGAATTTATTTGGCGCCTCTTAACATACTTACACAAACACACACACACACACACACACATATATATATATATATATATATATATATATATATATATATATATATATATGTATATATATATATATATATATATATATATATATATATATATATATATATATATATATATATATATCCATACATTCTGTGTATGTGTGTACACACATATATATATATATATATATATATATATATATATATATATATATATATGTATATGTATATATATATATATATATATATATATATATATATATATGTACATGTATATATATACATATATATATATATACATGTACATGTATATATATATATATATATATATATATATATATATACATGTATATGTATATACATATATACATGCATACAGTATGTATATACATATATACATGTATACAGTATGTATATACATATATACATGTATATGCATATACATACATACATATATATGTATATACATATATACACATATGTATATATATATACATATTGTATATATATATATATATATATATATATATATATATATATATATATATATATATATACACACTCACATATATATATATATATATATATATGTATATATATATATATATATATATATATATATATATATATATATATATATATATGATAAATTTTCCATATTTAAACGTGTTTTTCATATTTCAAATAAGCCATATATATTGACACATTAAATTCTGGATTCTCTTAACAACTTTGTGATCAGAGCCCCAGGCGAAATCACTCAAAGACTATAGTATCTGTCCGGCCGGGCTTCGAACCCTGGTCCAGGATACTTGTGTGACATTGACCATACCACTCAGCCACGAAGAAAGAGAAAAGTCAATGACAATTCTTCTATATATATACCTGTCAAATTCAGGTTTTCTGTACTTAGAATTGAAATCAACCCATCTTCACCATCGTAGGTAATTGGTAGGTTTGTGATTTGGCATTCGATTAATGATAAATTTTTTGCACATTTAAACGTGTTTTTCATATTTCATACTTGCATGACATTGACCATACCACTCAGCCACGAAGAAAGATAAAAGTCATTGACAAGATAAAAGTCAATGACAA
>NC_090728.1:139176154-139178654 GCF_036898095.1 Palaemon carinicauda
TCCTAATATTGAGATTTTCCTTCCATCCCTATCTCCCTCTAACTTTCCTTCTTTATGCATTAAATTATTCTTTCGATCTCTTCCTCCGGTAATATTTTCATTAGAATTAATCTGTAAATTCTATTTATATTCCATTCATTTTTGTCAATTTTCTCTTTAATCCTTTACTTAGTATTACTTAATTATCTCGACGAACAAAACTGGAAGCTGTATTCAGTTGTGACAGTTTTTCGTGTTCCATTTTCTGTCCAAAAGATATATAAAAATATTAATAAAGTATTGTAATTAATGATCATGGATGGAGGATAGACACATAAGAGTCCATCTTATTTTTATATGGATGAAAGATGTTTGTAAAGATCCATTGCATTTGCTCAAAGTTTAAAGAAAATCAAATCTGTGCGACCAACCAGTAGCCTTACTCGCATCTAACTTTACTAATTATCTCCGACTGCGAAGTTCGACGAAGCCCTCATTCCCCCCCCCCCCCCCCCTCATCCTGTAAGATTTCGTATGTATCTTCAAAGTTAAATAGGCGTGGTGGATAGAATATGTAGGGTATTTGCACTTGGTAATTATCCGCTATTTAAATGTTTTCTAGTTTGCAACAAAATCTGCCAATTTTGCTTAAAAATTTGTTCATGAAAGTTCAAATTCCCCTTGTCTTTTATCTTCTGCCATAAATATTTTCTTTTCAAATTGAGGATACTTGATCTTCTACCTATATTCTTGAAATGAGAAAAAAATTGGACAGAGAAAGCTAATGGTTCGACCAGTGGTAATTGCCTGTTTCAATTTTTAGAATAGGAACAGTGAATTATCAGAGGGGATTTTTAAAGCACTATTTCTAACTACATCTTAATATTCGTTTATGATGAAATCAATAGAAAGTCATTGCTTTGACTTATTGCACGTGTATAATGGTCAATTCAAGATTTAAATGGTTCCAAAAAAATCAGCTAAAAGAGATTACAGTAATTTTCAATCCAAACTGCTAAAAGAGTTGTCTGTCGGATCTTTGTTGAGCAAAGGTCAAATCATTCATTTGTGTTTTCAATGTCTATTATTTTCCAATGTAAGCTGCTGATAGACCAGTGTTAGCTAAACTATTTCTCTCTCTCTCTCTCTCTCTCTCTCTCTCTCTCTCTCTCTCTCTCTCTAAGCTCCAGTTTCAGCCGGCGTCAACCTATCTAGTAGTGTATGCCATCCTGAACCGCTCCCTTTTAAATGCTTTTCACTCCAGGCTAATTAAAAAAAAAAAAAAAACACTATAAGTTCGTATCCCTGAATCAGTTGCTTTTCTAGTTTTTATTATCAAATAGTCATGCTATGATTATATATTACTAGTGTACACGACCCACCAGTTATAGACATATGGACACACAAACGCCCACGCCCACGCCCACGTACCCCTCTCTCCAGGGTATGACTACTCCTCTCTCCCTACCTGAGGGACGGGGGCAGCTAGCGTGACTTGAAAAAAAAGAATTTATATATATATATATATATATATATATATATATATATATATATACATACATATATATATATATATATATATACAGTATATATATATATATATATATATATATATATATATATATATATATATATATATATATACAGTATATATATATATGTATGTATATATATATATATATATATATATATATATATATATATATATATATATATATATATATATATATATATATATATATACAGTATATATATATGTATGTATATATATATATATATATATATATATATATATATATATATATATATATATAATGTATGTATGTATGTATATGTATATATTCAGATACTTGCTCTTTATTGTGTAGGGCAGATGGCCCCTTGTGTCAACTCCAAAAGGTAGTGAGAATGCACATCACAGTCTTAACTAACAAATTTCCTTTCCTCCAATACTCTTTAAATGGAAAATTATTATTTTTTTTTCTGCTCTTTAATTATACATAAAGCCTTTTTTATAATAGGTACAATCTCGTACTTTTCAAAATCTCTACTAACATCCTAGCTAATACAGTGATAACGTTTTTGCCTAGCATTTGCATAGCAGCAGATCGATCCCCGCAAGTCACCGTGAGTTTAAGCTGTTTACTGTGGAGGCCACTGCTGTGGTGAGGCACCACAGTGGGGGTGATGGGCTTGCCTGGCTGACGTTCTAGTGACCATCTATTCTGATGAAACTGGCACCTTTGCCCTTTATTTAAGTTACGCCTTACATTAGCCTAAATTCCGGCGCTTGAATTAAAAGAACATAAGTTATATGTGGGAGGATGTTGTATGTTTGTTACTACTAGCTAACTGTTACATAATTAATGAATATTTTGTTGAACAAGTAGATCTGTAGCGGATAATGTATGAGCAATTTCCTTTTTTTTTTTAAACTTTCCTTTGCCCATTATTCTAACAGTGCATAACTATAATGGTTTTTCTTCAGTACACTTCCCATCTGCTTAAACATTTTTAAAAT
>NC_090728.1:139186154-139188654 GCF_036898095.1 Palaemon carinicauda
ATACCCATATGCCATTGAGCCCGTCTTCCATCGTCAGTGTGAGCCTGTCCTCCTGGAGGATGTCTTGGACGAGGCTCTGATAATTTTATTAAGAATCAAGGGTCCCTCAAGAGGCATTTGTGAATTAATCCCTTGGTTTCATAATTTGGATGGCGTAATTGGTGGCCACCTGGATGTACTCTGCCTCCTTCGACTGATTTGTTCATCCTCGTCTCGACTTTGACTCACCTTAGTGGAGGATTTGTGGAGAAAAGTCACGTTCTCCTAAGCATTGACTTCAATCCCTTCTTGCTCGGATGGACTACGGTGAGTACCAAGTATTTTTGGGGCAAATACTGAATGGTAATCGTAGCAATCTTTTGAGCCTTTGTCACTGCCTATTAAAGTCCTTCCTACCTGCCATCGGTAGAGTACGGATATTCACGAATGTTTAATAGTTATAAAGGATTTCTCTTGTCCTTACAGTGGTTTCGCAACTCTATTGAAGGTTGTTCATTGATTTATTGTACATAGTGGTAAGCTACTATTCGTTATTTCTGGATAAGTCAATATAATATTGTAAGAATCTCCTTTAATGCAAACTTACACGGATATTGTATCATTTCAGGATAGGATTATCCAGCCTTGATATGGTTGTCATACTTGGTTTTTCTTGTCTTGACCTACTTACAGTAAGGTAACAGTTTGCATATTCCTATGTATAAGTGCTTCTTGCCATATTATTCTTACCTATATAATTAAAATTAATTCTTAGGCTTCACCACTAACATGCAATTTTTGTATTTCCCAGTAAGGTATGGAGGAGAAGCTGATTATTGAAGAGGAAGAGCCCTGTGTCATGCACTTGACACATTTGCAATAAATAATAAATTTAAACATTTCAAAGGTATATGAATTGACTTCGCTTCACTATTTTAAGTACCTTATAAGGTGACTTCACAGTTTTTCAGCTTAAATTTAATTTCATTTTGATTTTTTTGTGAAAATCTATGCTTTTCAATTTGATGATTCCTGTAATAGAGTTGTTATAAGTACGTAAAAAAGTATTGCAATATTTTCAGCAAACACGACTATGCCTCTGTTTATTACATTGGCTGAGTCATTGTTATTATCGCTTTATCCGCATTGTTTCCTCGCCAGTCATTTTAGATTATCATTAGATGGGATTTGTCGAGATTTATAACTCCACGATTGTAATCTGTATTTTTCAGCACGGTTAAATTAAGTCTATTCAACCTCTTCTCTAGGCAGTATCTTCATCCTGGAAGACAGTTTCTTTTCTTTGTCAAAATTTACCTAAGCTCTGTTCCTTCCTCAACTAATGAGTCCTTTCTAATATAACCTTTTTGAAGGTACAGTTTAAGGTGTATGGTTTCAGTTCCAGTATCTTCCGAATAGATATCCACCAGAACGTCAGCCGGGCAAGCGCAACCCTTTACTGTTGTACCAACCGTGTGTCACACAATTGTACATAATTCCTTTTGCATATATTATGCTTGTATCTTCACTCTTCCCTCGCACTAAACGAACATGAAAATTCATGTCTGCTGTTTTCCTCTGTAACATTGTCTGTCTTGTTAACTTGTTATGTCCTGTTGGCTTGAGGTTTTGTATATAAAGGAGAGTGTTCTATAATAATATAACTCAGTTGATTGCATCCTGCCTTTGAGTTCACAACCCTCTCTCGTCACCGTCACATTGGTGACCCCGGAAGTCAACTCGCTCCCACTGCCTTCCACCCCCACCTCTCCCGCCCCTCCATCCTTGGTACTATGGCGGACTCTACTACGGCAGTTGGCGCTGCGGCCGCCCCATTGAAACTTTCACCGTTCGCCAGCGGAGAGGCATTTGCTTGGTTTCAGCGCTCAGAAGTCCAGTTTCGCATCAACGGCGTGACTCGCTCAACCACCAAAGCAGATTATGTTCTCGCGGCGATACCCGAGGACACCTTCCCGGAGATATCCGACTGGCTTTGTGAACAAGGAGACACGCCAATAGCATATGACGCCCTCAAAACATACCTTCTGCAGCAGTACTCGCCGTCGCCAGCCGGCCGTGTAGCAAAGCTTGCAACAACCGTTGGGGGACCAAAGGGCTTTGCTTGCCCTCAGGGAAATGACCAGTATCGCTCGCCTTCAACCTGCCGCAGACGGCTCTCCTCATGAGGTGAACCTACTTCGTGCCCTTTGGATACACCGTTTACCCGGACCTATACGCGCTGCCATACCCGATGTCGATAGTTTACCCATAAAGGACTTGATGACCAAAGCCGACGCCCTTATGGACAGCGACTTCAAGACCTCCATCAACACCTCCACCCCTGACGAAGAGGAAGCCTATTCAACGTCAACTGAAGCTGACATGAATGCCGTAGGACATACACGCCCACACCGTGACGTGCCGAAGCAGAGACAAAGCCGCCCGCCACCCACCAATCGCTCGCGCCCCAACAAACGACTTCTACAGCCACTTACTACCTCCCATCCGCCGCAGTTTTGCT
>NC_090728.1:139196154-139201154 GCF_036898095.1 Palaemon carinicauda
AAACTTCAGAGAATACAGTCTGTGTAAAATGATGAACTCAGCTATTATTTGTGCTAGAAATCCCCCTCTATTCATGTTTTCCTAAATTGATTGAACCCCAATACGACCCAGATCAGGTCATATTAAATGGTGTCAGGTCTGGGGTTATTACAGATTAACGTCTGTGCTAAGTGATTTTAGCCGACGTGAGATTTTTGAAAAAGGGAAACAAAGTATAATAGTGATAAATGTTAACACGGGAAGTTCAACGTCGAGTGGCGATGACGGAGAGAGGGGAGAAACGAATCCCGTAGATATTGTAGACACGGTACTCGGTTGAGAGAATTAGGAAACGGTCGCACCGGTATACATACAAGCACTCATGCGTGAACTAGCGTAATTACGTAGATACATGCAGAAAGATCAGAACAATGGAAGTGACATTACCATCTCAACCCAGTCGGGAAGTGCCATGGACACCCCCGTGATGGATGTGACCAAAACAGTGGAAGTGATAGATAAACTCCCCGTTTTAATAGGACAGGTTCCTGAATTTGATAATACACGGTCGGTAGAGGGGTTCTTGTCGATCGAATCCTTCTTGGCAAGCATCGAAAAAGCCACCCCTGGTTGGTCTGACGTTACGCGGATTGCCCTAACCATGCAAAAGATGACCGGAGCCGCTGCCACTTGGTTACTAGGAATGGAGACTGACCACACGGATTGGGAGACATTCAAGAAGGCACTCCTGAAACGCTTCGCTCTTACTACAGGAGAAAGACTAAGATGGTGGGTGACTTATAGGTCAGACTTGCGGGTGGGAGAGAGCATCGCCCACTACATTGACCACATAAGTGAAGATTGCAACAGCATGGCACCCGACACTGGGAGGACACCGGAGGACAAAGATGATTTCTGCCAAAGGATGATAATGGAGGCTCTTCCCACTGATGTAGCCGTACTCCTGCTCGGGTCTGGGCAACCCTTGGAAGCTACCATCCCTACCGCGCAGATGATGCTAGAGAAAAGACGACACAGACAGGCAGTGGGAGGGAGGGATGCTCTCCCCCCAACCCTCATGGCAGCGGCCCAACCTTCAAGGCAGCCCGGCACCCAACCACCTTTGAGAACCTCTAAAGAATGGTGTGCATATGGCAGAGGGACTCGAAGAGGAAGAGGTCAGAGAGGTAGGAGTGTGGCGACTGGCGGATGTTGGAAATGTGGTAGGAGGGGGCACCTCCAGGCTGCATGCCCCTCCGACGATCAGCAGCGGTGTTTTGGATGCCATGCCACGGACCACCTACTGAACAGCTGTCCAAAAAACGGCGTCGGCTCGAGAGATCACGCTTCCCCTGCACCAAAAAGAGGAAGGGGAAAATGACAGATTAACGTCTGTGCTAAGTAATTTTAGCCGACGTGAGATTTTTGAAAAAGGGAAACAAAGTATAATAGTGATAATGGTTAACACGGGAAGTTCAAGGTCGAGTGGTGATGACGGAGAGAGGGGAGAAACGAATCCCGTAGATATTGTAGACACGATACTCGGTTGAGAGAATTAGGAAACTGTCGCACCGGTATACATACGAGCACTCATGCGCGAACTAGCGGAATTACGTAGATACATGCAGAAAGATCAGAACTATGGAAGTGACATTACCATCTCAACCCAGTCGGGAAGTGCCATGGACACCCCCGTGATGGATGTGACCAAAACAGTGGAAGTGATAGATAAACTCCCCGTTTTAATAGGACAGGTTCCTGAATTTGATAATACACGGTCGGTAGAGGGGTTCTTGTCGATCGAATCCTTCTTGGCAAGCATCGAAGAAGCCCCCCCTGGTTGGTCTGACGTTACGCGGATTGCCCAAACCATGCAAAAGATGACCGGAGCCGCCGCCACCCGGTTACGAGGAATGGAGACTGACCACACAAATTGGGAGACATTCAAGATGGCACTCCTGAAACGCTTCGCTGTTACTAAAGGAGAAAAACAAAGACGGTGGGCGACTTATAGCTCGGACTTGCAGGTGGGAGAGAGCATCGTCCACTACATCGACCGCATAACTGAAGATTACAAGAGCATGGCACCCGACACTGAGAGGACACCGGAGGATAAAGATGATTTCTGCCGAAGGATGATAATGGAGGCTCTTCCAGAGAATGTAGCCGTACTCCTGCTCGGGTCTGGGCAACCCTTGGAAGCTACCATCCCTACCACGCAGATGATGCTAGACAAAAAACGGCACAGACAGACAGGGGGAGGGATGAACACTCTCCCCCCAACCCTCATGGAAGCGGCGCAACCTTCAAGGCAGCCCGGCACCCAACCATCTTCGAAAAACTCTAAAGGCAGAGGGACTCAAAGAGGAAGAGGTCAGAGAGTTAGGAACGTGGCGACTGGCCGATGTTGGAATTGTGGTAGGAGGGGGCACCTCTAGGCTGCATGCCCCTCCGACGATCAGCGGCGGTGTTTTGGATGCCATGCCAAAGACCACCTACTGAACAGCTGTCCAAAAAATGGCGTCGGCTCGAGAGATCACGTTTCCCCTGCACCAACAAGAGGAAGGGGAAAACGACACGGGACAGGGACCAAGGGTCCTTCGGGCTGTCCGTCAGAACCACCAGGACTGAGGACAGAAGTGCCAAGGAGTCAGTTGTCACGCCCTGGCCCGAGTTCGGGGAGGCCAGTCAGTGCCCCAGGCTGCAGTAAGGGATACCCCCTGGTTAGCGAGCGCGGCTTCCCCGGGAGTGCCAGAGGGGTTTGGGAGGTAGAGCAGCCGCCTCTCACCGCTGCTCCCACACATGCGATTAGGAATGCGGTCCCCGTTCTTAGAGTAGAGCTGGAATCGTGTGTGCAACGCGCTCTGCTGGATTCTGGGGCCAGCGTATCCCTTATGGAAGAACATTTGGCGACGGATGCCATCCAAACATCGAAGAAGTGCCTGGTGTTGAACACGGCTGGTGGTCACAAACTAATGACCCGACGTATTTTCAGACAACGATTCAACCCTCAAGGTCGAGAAGTGACCCATGCCTTCTATGTCATCCCAACATTAAATATGGGGGATATTCCCATTATCATGGGAATCGATTTCATCAAGGAGAAGCAAGTAACAATACGGGGCCCCGATGGGGAGGGGCTAGAAGTGAGGTGGAAAGCTTCATTATTAGGACATAGTGTTTTTGTCTACTTGGATGATATAATTGTAATTGGGACTATGGCAGACGAGCATGAAAAAATCTTATACAAGTGTTAGAAGCCTTGAGACATCAGGGGATGAAGATCAATTTAGGCAAATGTAAATTTTTTCAACAAGAAGTAGAATTTTTAGGGCACATAGTAACACCCGAAGGCCTAAGGCCTTGTGCCGATAAAGTAGTTGCAATCAGGGAATTTCCAAAGCCAAAAAACGCTAAGGAATTAGCGAGTTTTCTCGGGCTCGCTGGCTATTACCGTAAGTTTAAACAGAACGTCGGTCACATAGCACGACCGCTAGATTCATTGAGGAAGCGGCCCGAATTTCAGTGGGGAGAAAGAGAAAAAGCTGATTTTCAGACATTAAAGAATGCACTCACGAGCGACGAACTGTTGGCTTATCCAAGGTTGACTGGCCGTTTTTGGTAACGACCAGCGCGAAACGACCGACGCGAGTCAGATCGCGATCGGCGGAGTCATTTCTCAAGTTGGTGATGAAGGGAATAAGAGGCCTATTTGTTTCCCTTCACAAGCTTTAAAGGGACCAGAGGTTAGATACATAACCTTCGATAGAGAGGCATTGGCAATTCTATGGATGCTGGAGAGACACCACTACTTTTTGCTTGGGCATAAAATTAAAACAAATACAGATCATCGGCCATTGCGGGACTTGTTCAAAAAAGGGGAGTTAAATACTCGACAAGCTCGGTGGATTGAGCGGTTGTTAGAGTTTGATATTGTGAAATTCGAGCATATTGCGGGGAAGTCAAATAAAGTAGCAGACGCTCTCTCCAGAACCGCCATAGCGGCAGTATCAAATAGGTCTGTAAGGCGGAAGGAAAAACAACAGGGGAGTTCAGGTTCAAATACACCTATGGGAGAAGCGCATAGAAAACGGGAAGATCTTGACAACTCCAGTGCGAGAGAGAGAGAGAGACGACGAGGGCTGTCTGGAGAATGTGAATGCTGGGAGTTCCGCGGGGGGAACTCAGAGAGAATGCCCCGTGAATGAGTGTGTGGTTGATTTGTGTGGCTGGAGTGTGGGTGAGCTTGTTGCTGGACAAAAATTTTAAACTTGGATCGAACAGGTCAAGGAGCGTGTGAGAGATGCGAGTAGCAAGCTCCCGGATTTCTTGCGCATGCAAAGGGATGTGTTCTTCATCGAAGACGATATCCTATTTTATAAATATGAGAAGAGACCGGGAGATATCCGATCTCGCGTTGTTCTTCCTTTCTCTTTGATAGAGAAAGCCATCCATGTAATTCATGTAAATCCTTACGCAGGACATGTAGGTATAGAGAGGTCCCTGAGAAGGGCCAGAGAGTAATTTTTTTGGTTAGGGATGAAGAAAGACATTGTTAGGTTTATCAATAAGTGCCATGTGTGTAACATTATGCAGAACCACAACCATGTGATCCCAAAGGCCAGAACATGGTCAGTAGTGCCTGTTAAGTTTAATAGAATGCATATGGACGTCCTGGGTCCATTCCCCCCTGGTGACGGGCAGTTTAAGTACGTTTGTGTGTTTGTAGATGCATTCACACGCCTCACACACACGTATGCAAAGGTGGACAAAACCGTAGTGTCGGTTGCGAAGGCGTTGTGCTCCTTCATAGTGAGGTACGGATGTTCACGTACATTGATAAGTGACAATGGTAGAGAGTTTGTGAATGAAGTGTGCAAAGGGGTAACCCAGATCATGAAAATAGATAATTTCACTATCGCCTCTCATCGGCCATCAGCAAATGGGCTCGTCAAGTCCCATAACTGAGAGGTGACAAATATTTTAAAGTATCTTGTGGGGGACAACCCAAACCAGTGGGT
>NC_090728.1:139206154-139223654 GCF_036898095.1 Palaemon carinicauda
ATGTATATTTATGTACATTCATACAATATATATGAATGTATATATATATATATGCAGAAGAACCACAGGGAAAATGAAAATACAGAATATACACTTGAGTCCTGACTAGTTTCGTGATACTTCCTCAGAGGACTGATTTATTGAGAGAGGTTTCTTACATTTTATAGGGAAAGCAAAAGTACGAACATACATATAGAGATTTAGAGAACAATGACACTCCCTTACCCGCTACCTGGGCTTGACTCAGGTGTGCGTAGGAGGAGTCCGAAAGCTCGTTAGACACCTGCTAAAAAGGGTCATTTCTAGTGGCGGGTATATTCTTGTTTTCTTCTTATTTTACTTTCATTACAGTTATTTATATGTCAATGCGGTAGCCTTATCTATATAAATACATAAGCAAAACATACACAAAATTACAAATATATATACATATATATACATACATATACATATACATATATATATATATATATATATATATATATATATATATATATATATATATATATATATATATATATACACATATACATATACATACATACACACACATACATATACATATATATACACATACACATATACATATATATACATACATACAGATACAAATACATATACATATACATAAATACTTACACATACACATACATATACATACACATACACATATACATATATATACACACACATATATACATGTATACATATATACACATACATACCTATGCATATATACATTTATATGTATACAACATTAATATCATAAACATATAATCATGTATATATCAATACTTATATCTAGCATAACACTATATAGTGCCAATATACTTATGCATACTATATAAAATAATTGTTTCTTTTAATGAATGGTAGCTTAGGTCTAAATATTAATTTCACACCGACGTTAATTATTCACAATACATTCAATTCTACATTAAGTGGTTAATGTTTTTTTATATAGTTTACAAATCTCTTTACATATAAAGGCGTCGAGTTTATACATTCCATGGAATGTATAAACTCGACGCCTTTATATGTAAAGAGATTTGTAAACTATATAAAAAAACATTAACCACTTAATGTAGAATTGAATGTATTGTGAATAATTAACGTCGGTGTGAAATTAATATTTAGACCTAAGCTACCATTCATTAAAAGAAACAATTATTTTATATAGTATGCATAAGTATATTGGCACTATATAGTGTTATGCTAGATATAAGTATTGATATATACATAATTATATGTTTATGATATTAATGTTGTATACATATAAATGTATATATGCATAGGTATGTATGTGTATATATGTATACATGTATATATGTGTGTGTATATATATGTATATGTGTATGTGTATGTATATGTATGTGTATGTGTAAGTATTTATGTATATGTATATGTATTTGTATCTGTATGTATGTATATATATGTATATGTGTATGTGTATGTATATGTATATGTATGTGTGTGTATGTATGTATATGTATATATATATATATATATATATATATATATATATATATATATATATATATATATGTATGTATATATATGTATATATATTTGTAATTTTGTGTATGTTTTGCTTATGTATTTATATAGATAAGGCTACCGCATTGACATATAAATAACTGTAATGAAAGTAAAATAAGAAGAAAACAAGAATATACCCGCCACTAGAAATGACCCTTTTTAGCAGGTGTCTAACGAGCTTTCGGACTCCTCCTACGCACACCTGAGTCAAGCCCAGGTAGCGGGTAAGGGAGTGTCATTGTTCTCTAAATCTCTATATGTATGTTCGTACTTTTGCTTTCCCTATAAAATGTAAGAAACCTCTCTCAATAAATCAGTCCTCTGAGGAAGTATCACGAAACTAGTCAGGACTCAAGTGTATATTCTGTATTTTCATTTTCCCTGTGGTTCTTCTGCATCTGAGCATCACGTTTTCCTGTGATTTTTACGCATATATATATATATATATATATATATATATATATATATATATATATATATATATATATATACATATAAATATATATATATAAATATATATACATACGTAAAATATACATATAATATATATATATATGTGTGTATATATATATATATATATACATATATACATATATATATATATATATATATATATATATATATATATATATGTATGTGTGTATATATATATATATATACATATATATATATATATATATACATAAAATATACATATATATATATATATATATATATATATACATATATATATATACATATAAATATATATATATATAAATATATATATACGTAAAATATACATATAATATATATATATATGTGTGTGTATATATATATATACATATATATATATATATATATATATATATATATATATGTATGTGTATATATATATACATATATATATATATATATATATATATATATATATATATATATATATATCTATATATACATAAAATATACATATAATATATATATATTTATATATATATTGTATATATATATATATATATATATATATATATATATTTATATATATATTGTATATATATATATATATATATATATATATATATATATATATATATACATATACATACATATATATATGTAATGTATATATATATATATATATATATATATATATATATATATATATATATATGTATGTATATATATATATATATATATATATATATATATATATATATATATATGTGTGTGTGTGTGTGTGTGTGTGTGTTTGTTTGTGTATATATATGCATATATACATTTGTATATGTATATATATATATATATATATATATATATATATATATGTATATGTATATATATATATGTGTGTATGTATATAAAGTATATATATATATATATATATATATATATATATATATATATATATATGTATATATATATATATATATATATATGAATATGTATATATAAATGTGTATATATATATGTATGTTTATATATATGTATATGTATATATATATATATATATATATATATATATATATATATATATATGCATATATATGTATGTATATATATATATATATATATATATATATATATATATATGTATATATATGTGTATATATATGTAGGTATATCTCTGTATATATATATATATATATATATATATATATATATATGTATATATATATATATATATATATATATATATATATATATTTATATATGTGTAATGTGTATATATGTGTATATGTATGTGTATATATTGTACCTACCGTGTGTCACACAATTGTACATAATTCCTTTTGTATATAATATGCTTGTATCTTTGCTCTTGCCTCGCACTCAAACGAGCATGAAAATTCATGTCTGCTGTTTTGCCCTGAACATTATCTGTCTCTCGAACATGTTATGTCCTGTTGCCTTGAGGTTTTGTATATAAAGAAGAGTGTTCCTTAATATATAACTCAGTCGTTTCCGATCTGCCTTTGAGTTCACACCCTTACTCGGCGCCGTCACATTGGTCACTCCGGGGTCACGAAGCTATTATCTTTAAGTATCCCCCTTGGGTGTCTGATCCTAAGGTAGAGGGAAGCCAGATATTAACATAGCATAATATATGGCTTATATGACTATGAAAAACAAATCTAAATATGCAAAATTATGATATATATATAATATATATATATATATATATATATATATATATATATATATATATATATATATATATATATATATATATGTATGTATATACAGTATGTACTTATGCATTGTCTAAATTCATATGTATTTGAATATATATATATATATATATATATATATATATATATATATATATATATATATATATATATATATATATATATATATATATATATATATATAGTGTGTGTGTGTGTGTTAGTTTGTATATACTTCATCATGCTGGTTATTGCTTTACTTATGATTAACTCATATTTATCACTTGTACTGTGAAAAAAAAATGTACTATCCTAGAACTTACTCCTCTGGTGAATGAATATTCTATGAGTGACAATAAGAGAAGTTCTTGAAATAAAATTAAAACTCTTACGATTATTCCTTTAAAACTCCTTCCATTTTATAACCAGGAAACTTGTTAAAAGCTTCTGAATGTTACCAGGGTTTTGGTGAAAAATCTTCATCTCAATAGATAGGATTTATGAATTTGAACCATATAGTCCACCGTTAGGGTCTGGAAGGCCATTATTATTATTATTATTATTATTATTATTATTATTATTATTATTATTATTATTATTATTATTATTATTATTATTATTATTATTATTATTATTATTATAAATAGTAGTAGTTGTAGTAGTAGTAGTAGTAGTAGTAGTAGTATTAGCTAAGGATGCTGTAAACCCTTTGGCTCCAACTGCCTGATATATCTCGGTGAGGAAAGAAGATAGAGGAAATAAACAACATGAGAAATAATGAACGATTAAAATAAAATATTTTAAGAACTGTAACGATATCAAAATAGTTTTTTATATAAACTATAAAAAAATTAAAAAAAAAAACAAGAGGACAAATAAGCTCTAGGGCCACAACAGGGAAAATAGTCAAGTGAGGAAAGGGAATAAGGAAACGGTACTAAAGCTGTGGCACTACCCAAAGCTAGAGAACAATGGTTTGATTTTGGAGTGTTTTTCTCCTTGAAGAGCTGCTTACCATAGATAAAGAGTTGCATCTACCATTATCAAGTGAAAAGTAGTCACTGACTAATTACAGTGTTGATATTAAAAGATTTGGAATAGAGATAGTACTTAAATTCTTCTACGTTTCGAATTATGATCTAATTGAACTGTTCCACATGTTAGATCACCATAGCCGATGGGAATATCTCAATATTTTAGGACGTAAGTCAATAACAGTTAGAATAATTAAACTAGTAGTAATAACTAATCATAATTAAAAAAATGTTGATAATAAAACTTAATATAACATTGTAAATATCAAACGCAGGAAGTGAAGCATCATTTCTAGAAATATATTGATGTTTGACCATTTATTCCGAAATAAGAGCGCATGAATTATAATAACAGGAAATTATGAATGTGAGCTATCCAGTATTACAATTAATTATGATTGTGCAAGTCGTGCGAATGTAATTTTTTTCATTACATTTTGAGAGAGAGAGAGAGAGAGAGAGAGAGAGAGAGAGAGAGAGAGAGAGAGAGAGAGAGAGAGATTTACCACAGAACGTGAGATGAAGATTAAGCATTTTAAGGTGAGAGAGAGAGAGAGAGAGAGAGAGAGAGAGAGAGAGAGAGAGAGAGAGAGAGAGAGAGATTTACCACAGAACGTGAGATGAAGATTAAGCATTTTAAGGTGAGAGAGAGAGAGAGAGAGAGAGAGAGAGAGAGAGAGAGAGAGAGAGAGAGAGTTGTCGAATGACTATAAAAACATAAATCACTTCTTGATACATTGGTTGAAAACTGTAAAAGACATTCATCCTATTTTGTCTCTCCAACTCGATTCATTAGGTTCTGGGTTCATATCAAATCTGAAAGACTCGAAGCGATCTTATTTTCGTCTGCGAGTGAAACAAATAAAAAAAAAAAAAAACCGCATGATGTGCTTTGGTTTTATCCTAATAGGAAAACTCAATATCATAAAGGAAATTCCTTTTTTCCTATCCTCACTTTTGAGAATAAAAATTTTTTATCGGGTGACGATTTCCTTTAAGCGTTAATAGAATAAGTTAGTTCTCTATTTCCTTTTACGTCTCCCCTTGAAAGAGCCACTGATTGCTCAAGGATTTATAGGTGTTGCATTTTTCAGAGAAACTACTCGTACATCTTAGAGAGAGAGAGAGAGAGAGAGAGAGAGAGAGAGAGAGAGAGAGAGAGAGAGAGAGAGAGAGAGAGAGAATGTTACTTTGAATGTGAGATGGAGATTAAGCATTAAAGAGAGAGAGAGAGAGAGAGAGAGAGAGAGAGAGAGAGAGAGAGAGAGAGAGAGAGAGAGAGAGAGAGAGAGAGAATGTTACTACAGAACTTGATACGGAAATTAAGCAAGCATTAAGAGAGAGAGAGAGAGAGAGAGAGAGAGAGAGAGAGAGAGAGAGAGAGAGAGAGAGAGAGAGAGAGAGAGAGATGGAGAGAGAGAGATTCACTACTGAACGTGAGGTTGAGATTAAGCATTAAGGAGAGAGAGAGAGAGAGAGAGAGAGAGAGAGAGAGAGAGGAGAGAGAGAGAGAGAGAGAGAGAGAGAGAATGTTACTTTGAATGTGAGATGGAGATTAAGCATGAGAGAGAGAGAGAGAGAGAGAGAGAGAGAGAGAGAGAGAGGAGAGAGAGAGAGAGAGAGAGAGAGAGAGAGAGAGAAAGACTAAGCAATAAGAAATGGAGAGAGAGAAAACAAGTAGATTCTGATATTATTGGGTCTAAGATGGAACGATATGGAAATATTCAATATTATAATTAATTTTTCACACAATAAGAAATGCTGGAAAAGAATTTTAGAACTAAAATGAAGATGAATACTTTTTGAACTCTCATGCTGTTTTAGGTCTTGTAAAAGTCAGAAATTTTTTGTCGTGTTGTTTTTTTTAAATTGTTTGTCGTTGTGTTCGCTCCTTTTCCATATTTATTGCTAATCTGTGAATGAAAGAAAAGAATAATCTTTATTTCAAATAATTCCTTCTTAATTCCATTTGTTTATCTGCTTCTTTTGCTCTTCGTTTTACGAATGATTCAATCACCCATCTTTGAGTCCGGGATTTGTTTGATTTAATATGAAAGTATAAAAGAAAAATTGGACTGTCTGTAATTAGCGTTTAGTTCCCACTTTTCTGCTTGCTAATTTGTTAATCTAGAAGGATTTTACTCAATTCCGGGGAAAGTGAATAATGAATGCTACTTATACGAGGTATATTCCATTAAAGGAACCTTTCTATTTACGAGTAAACATGAATCAATAAAGAGATGTTTGATCTTTTTAGATTTCAATAAAGCGGTTAATTTGGAATTATTCGACTATTTGAATTAGGAACTTGATTTCCCTCTTCTGAATTAAAAAAAAAAAGGGAAGATAAAGACTAAAAATAGGACATTTTCTCTTGCTTTTTTGTCTAGACTTTAGAAAGAAAGCACAAAAGTTATCAGAGACCCATATCATAGGGGCTCTTTTTTCCATTATCTTTCAGTAGAAAAACTACTAAAAGGTTTATATTGTTTGTTTACGTAACTAAAATCTAGAGTCGTAAGTCTCCTTATATTCATATGGTTATCTATCAATGCGTATTTTTAGACTTTACTTGATTTTCTATGTTGGACATTTTCCATTTTGAACAGACACTCTCGCATTTTTAATGATTGTGTTTATTTCTTATATGACTAAACCCAATGTACTCCATGTCACAATCACGGTTTTTATTTCCTCATCTTATTCAAAAATTTAAGATTCACACATATGTATATATATATATATATATATATATATATATATATATATATATATATATATATATATATATTATATACACACACACACACACACACACACATATATATATATATATATATATATATATATATATATATATATATATATATATATATATATATGTATATATATGCATATATTTGTATATAAATAAATATGTATATATATATATATATATATATATATATATATATATATGTGTGTGTATATATATATATATATATATATATATATATATATATATATATATATATATATATATATATATATATATATGAGTGCTTGTTTTAACTTTGTTGCGCAAGTCGTTATATATTTGACGGCAAGTTGGTAGTTTACCATTATCCTCCCTGCTATACCTCCATTGACTAATCCATTGTACAATACATTGCTCTTGAGAAGAAGTGTGTCATTTTTTTTTTTTTTTACAGAAATAATCCCTTATCTTTTTGAGAGCTATTGTACACATCAGCGAAAAGTAGTTATTTAAATCACCAAACGTATTACTTTGAATTGCCTTCGCATGGTATTGGCCAATTTAGTTTCTTTTCTGTTGTTTATTAGTACTTCGTTTGTTTCTATTTAAAAATCCTGGAGTAAAGGTTGCCAGGCATTTATAGTTTATATTGACGTTAAGGAGATATGTTACGGTCACCAACCCATAAAAAATAATAACAAAGTAGGGTAAAAATTGTCGCCTGTATTTTACTGAAATACTGCTGAGAACAATATATTTTTACAGAGAATTTCATATTAAGATAACGGTTTTTAACAGTGGATATAGATAAGAATGAAATGAGTTTCCTAGCCCACGAAATTGAAGTTAATAATAAGTCAAGGTGGAAACCATGATGAAATACAGTGAAAGAGGTAAAGAGGAAAGAATATTGCAAGTCTATTTGCTCCTTTTAACGCTCATTAAACTTGTATAACTTTTATTTAAATTTTTTTCCAATTATACAATACTTTCAATTTCCACAACTATTTGTGGTATCGAATGACTACTTTCTTTTTACTTCCCACTACAGATTGTCTGACCAATTTTCTTTATGTACTCGTCAAAACGATTATAAATTACAGTGGAATTTAGTATTACATTTGGTAATCAAATGGAATTTTTGATATTATTCAGGAAAAAGACAAAACTATTTTCTTAAGGAAAGTAGTAATCCTGAAACAGGTATTTAGGTGAATATCATTTGTAACTTCATATTACAAACGTTAGTAAGTTTTCAGCTGAAGTAAATTACCATTATCACTTTCTTGTAGTATGCATCAGTTTATTTTTTATTTTTCCAAATTCTTGAAGATATTTTAAACCTTTAGGAACGTTGAGAAGAACAAAAAGCTTCCTACTTTGATTATTAAAACTTGTTATGGTTCAACTCTTCTTTTAAATGTTATAAATCACCTGCTGTTTTTCTTGGATTAAGGCAAGAAAACCCCTATTATTTAAAAATATATATGAAATAGAAAGTAAGAGACTGAGAAGAAAATATAAAAGAAAAAGTGGGTGCCTTGTTTTTTCTTGTTTTAGATCTCTTGGATTTCTTGATTAAATTGAATCAACGGGAAATTGAATACAGCCATTCTCTAGACAAAATGGAACAGAGTTACGATGATGGACAAATAAGAAGGTTCGAGTGTAAAATTGGTTGACAAGAGGAACTGAGAATCAGTCGAGGGAATTTTTTTTTTTTATTATTTCTTTTGTAGAGCATTCTCTTATAAAGCTGTTTGGCTGAGAGCTTTTCCTCTACATTCTGGTATCATATTTGTCATTAAAATTTATGTCAAAATTAAATCTTCGGTTTATATGATTCATAAAATTGAATCGCTCTACAAATTCTCGACAAATATTATTTATATAAACCATAAGGTTTTTTCCTTATGTTTCTTCTTAATAAAGACACCTGATATCTTAGTTCCTAAGTTATATTATTTTCGCAAGTTATCAATAACTGATTCTCGTCGCAGATGGGAATTGGTGGGTTTTTTCTTAGCAGCATTATTGAATTCTTAAATAATAGATTACAACGAGTAGTTGTTGCAGGGAACCATGGGGACAATAAGAATACAATATTTGGTGTTGTATAAGGTAGTGTTCTTGGCCCATTGCAAGATATGTTTGGCTTACTTTCCTCTTGGTAAGGGTAGGAGAGACACATTAGCTATAGTAAGCAGCTCTTCTAGGAGAAGGACACTCCATGGTCTTCCACTGTCTTGGGTTAGAGTTCTCTTGCTTGAGGGTACACTCGGGCACGCTATTCAATCAAATTTCTCTTCCTCTTGTTTTGTTAAAGTTTTTGTAGTTTATATGTGAAATATTTATTTTAATTTTATTGTTCTTAACATATTTTATTTTTATTTTTTTCTTTCCTCACTAGACTATTTTCCATGTTGGGGCCCCTGGGCTTATAGTATACTGCTTTTCCAATATGGTTTTAGCTTAGTAAGTAATAATACTAAAACTAATACTAATACTAATACTAATACTAATACTGATGCTGATGCTGATGCTGATGCTGATACTGATAATATGGAGATGATGGTACTCTTTGCCTCAATTCCATCATTCGGCATCTCTTTATGTAGAACTGGGATTGCAATATCAGTTAATAGAAATCTAGCTAAAATTAGTCATTGGTGTAAAACTCAAAGTATAATCGATTGTAAGCAGGTCACGGACTGAGGTTTGTCAACATTTAGATCTTTGCATTGATGATATCTCTTTAACTATATGCTGTACAACTCATTCGAAATTTTAGGAGTCATTCTTGATAGCAAAGTTACTTTGAGAAATATATCTGGTCTTTCTTCTGATATTGCACAAAAAACGGCCAAATTGAAAAATTCTTTTAATAATTTTAGTTCAAACTATCCTGAGGAATTCTTTTGATTCTTTCATTCTACCATATTTTGAGCATTATTCTTCTCTCAGGTCTTCAACTGCTGACTCATATATTTAGTTGGACAAAACCCGGTGGTCAATTGGATATTGATATTCAGCAACGTCGTTCAGTTAGTTTTTGTTCATGATGCATAAATATTTTTCATAATCCCGACCATCCTTTGCATGAAGATCTTCCCAAACAGTACCATGAAGTACACAGTATTAGATTATGTAGTTAATTCTAACAGTCCTGTCTTCTCCGTCATAAGACCCTATGCTATAGAAATTTCTAGAAGTTTTATTCCACCTGTGCCCAGATTGTGAAATTATCTTTCTAATCTGGTAGTTGAATCAATGAGTCTTGAGAAATTATAACAAATTATTTTCTATTAGACAGGATCACATAAGTCTCGTTTCAAAGTTTATATATGATTTAGCTATTTAACGTTGTTACTGATATTAAAATATTTATATTTTTCATTATTTCTCATTTATAGTTTGCGCGTTACTTTTTTCATTACTTTCCGCACTCAGTTCCTTTCCCTGTTGGATTTCATGTAATTGTAGATTTCTGCTCGCCCAATTAGGGTTGTAACTTGGCCAGTGATAATAGTAATAAAGAGACCTAGAAGCGTCCTTAAGCTCCAATTAATGCCAGTCTTGATAAAAATAATAAAAAATGGACTCGGAAGTAAATGGAGTGTGATATCTCTGTGAAATAGACGAGCTAAACTTGAAAACATCGTCTCTGAGAACACTGGTTAAAAGGTAATGGCCTCCCTAACCCAGCCACTCGGTGCCATAATAAGGCATCTCGAGTCCTTGTGACTACGGCAATCGACTTGCAAGTTAAGTGCTCTGCTGTCCGGGAATCCAGCAGTGATTACGAAATTGCAAGGGCTGACCAGATGTTAAAAAACACTTGTAAAAAAAGTATTTCATAACCATTGAAACAATACTTTCTGAGGAAATAGTAAAAATAAGATAAAGCTGAATATCTGGATTTGTATTCTAGGAATATGGAAAATAATATGAAAACGTCAGTTCTGCTTAGTTTAACGAACTTGATATGAAACTTGATATGAAAACATAAGTTTTGCTTTGTTTAATTGGATAAATTCCAGATCATGAAGTGGAAGAACCCTAGTGCCGACACTACAAATTTTCGTGTTATAATTGAAAAATTAATCTTCCTGTTTTGTCACCGTTAGGGAAATATTCCTAGGCGACGTTTTTCTAAGTGTTTTCCGAGCTATGTCATCAAAATAGTTTTTGGTTTTCTTGCTCAAATGCCAAAAGCCAATTTATCGATGGATACTCTTCTGAAAAAACCCTAAGACTTTTCTCTAATACATGTTATATAAAAGCAATTTCAGTGATGAAAAAATTAAATCGACAATATCCGTCATTAAAAGTTGAATGAGACATTTTTAAAAAATTACTGTTGGGAAATAATTTCTTCGCTGGAAAAAGAGAATATTATCGTAGTGTTTCCTCTTTTATGAAGCTGTAATGGAGGATATAATGGACTGGAATTATCTGTTCCCAGTGATAAGCTTCTGGATAGGATGACAAATTCCCAGAAAAATATGTTTACAAAAACTCCATATCTATTGAAAATTTTATAACTAATCTTTATCAAATGTGGAAAGAGTTAATCTATCCATTGTCCTTATTTAAAACATCCATCCAGAGAATCGATATTGAAGAGCGTAATAATTTATATACAATACATTTACATTCAACTGCTAATATGTTATTGTTACGAGTGTTATATTATTTTGAAAGAGGAGTCTCGACTATTGCTTGTCTAACATTGTGTATGAAAATGTTTCTCTTTAATTAATAAAATTGTTGCATTTCAAAGGGAAATATTCTTTGTTTTTACGAAAACATCCTTTCCATCAGCTCTTATCCGTATACGCACTTCCCATTGACATTTTAACAAACCCTCTTAAAGAGCAATTTTAACAAAAACTCATCTACTTTCCCGGGGATTCTTCGTAAAGAAAAAAAAAAAAGGTAAAGGCGCAGATATATAAACAGAAAAGAGGAAATGTTCAGACGACAAAAATGTCGCAGGAAAAATGAAAAGAGGCTTTTAGACCTTTTCCGTTTTCAATGAGTGTTGTCGCTTAAGGATATAAAAGCTTCGTCGGAAGGATCTAAAATCGGATTCCTCTTTCGGAAAGATTATGTAATAAGGAAGGAAATTATTTTTTTTTCTAAGTTTAGAAAATATTCTAGGGTTAGAGTAGATTCTCTCTTCGATTTTTTTTATTTAGAAGAATTTTATGATAATGGAACCATTTATTTAATTCGTCATCAAAAGTGGCGTCAGTGGTACCCTTTATCCATTTCACTGTCTTCTGGAACATTTTCCTTCTAAGATATTTATTAAGGAAGAGTTATTTATGTTACGATGACAAAAAAAAAAAAAACAAAAAAAAAACAAACAAACAAACAAACATGCAGTAGCCGAGAATCCGGAGTTGGTGCAATTCCAGAAGTTAATTTCAAAATAAATGAAGCTACAAGCAGAAAGCACATTGCGCTATTCAAATCAAAGCTCTTTTACTTTGCATTCAAACATTTTCAATGCTTGTTGTCATTTATACACATGCTCGAGGGGGGCCATGAAAAATAGGTTTTTTTCCCTTGCTCCATTTAGGTGTCTCGTTTTTCCATTTCTAAATTATAAATGTTAGGTTTTGACAGAATTTATAGAAAAAAACTAGAGCTGAAAATCTGGGGAAATTTCCATCAGCCTATCAACTATGTTACTTTTTTGTAAACCTACAGCTGTTATGATGGTACTGATCTGAATTCACTTATCATTATTACCTGTGTACGCGACCCTTCGAAAATAACGTTTAAATACTTAGTAGATGCACACATGGACACACATGCCTCTCTCACCAGGGGATGACTGCTCCCTCTCCTCCCTCCCGAGGGACGTGGAGAGCTACGTGTGACTGTAATATTATATATATATATGTATATATATATATATATATATATATATATATACATACATATATATATATATATATATATATATATATATATATATATATATATATATATATATATATATATATAAAACAAAACAAAATGAGATTATTTAATGAGTTAGGCCTACCACGTTTAAACTATGAATCATTAACTTGGAGCCTTAATGTAGCATTAGAACATAAGGTAGTTACAACTCAAAGAGCTATGAAAGGAATAATGATGGGAATAACACTAAAAGACAGAATGACAAAAAGATCAACATGGATACGCGAGCAAACTAAAGTAGAGGATATTCTAGCAACATGTAAGAAAAAGAAATGGACATGGGCAGTCCATGTAATGAGAATGGCAGATAATAGATGAACATTAAGATAAACAGAATGGGTCCCTAGAGATTCCAAAAGAAGCATGGGAAGGAGGAGAAGACGATGGATTGGCGAACTAAGAAAGTTTGCGGGTGTGGACTGGCATAGAAAAACCAAAAACAGATGCAAGTGGGAGGACATGTGTCAGGCCTTTGTTCTGCAGTGAACTAGTAACGGCTGATGATGATGATTATGATTCGCTATATATATATATATATATATATATATATATATATATATAGAGAGAGAGAGAGAGAGAGAGAGAGAGAGAGAGAGAGAGAGAGAGAGAGAGATAGACACTTGTTCTTTATCGTGTAGGGGAGGAAATTATTATTATTATTGTTATTATTATTATTATTATTATTATTATTATTATTATTATTACTATTATTATTATTATTACAACCCAAATTGCGACCCTAATGGAAAAAGTAGATGACTACAAACATTAGGCCCTCAATTGGGATACTGTATTAACCAGTAAGGATGAAAGTGCAGTAAGGAAGAAATCATAAAACATAAATGACAAAATTCAACAAATTTCGATAAATTAAGGAGGGTAATGAACATGTGACATAAACTATGAAACCAAACTTATCCTAACCTATTCAACAAAAAACCCATATGTACCAAGTTTCACGATTCTACTTACTTATAGGGAAGATCATTCCCACAATTAGCCACATTTGGAATCAAACTTCCAGAAGACTGTGTAGCATTTAAATTTAAAAAGGAAAAGCAAGATTTTTAAAAATTAATTGCGTACCTTACCTAGTACCAAGGAGGACTAATAAATGGCATTGATGGGGAAGATCTGTAACCTATGTAAGTGTTGGTCAGAATTATTGAAAATCTTATGAAATTTAATTGGCCATTTTGTTATCCAACAACTTCAGATTAGAGTGAGCCGTTACAGACTAAACAGGAGAACCTGGCACCAGGCCAAATTACCCACGTTCATGAATCCAATCTACTCCACACAGGAAATAAATTTGTCAGAACTAAAGAGAAAGGCGTCCAAAACCCTTGAAATATTTTCTTTATAACGGTTATTGATTACTTGAAACGTAATAATTGGGATATGTTTCCTAAAATTAAACATGAAAAATCTGAATTTTAAATGAGCTGCTTTTGGTGAGAGAAACATTGACAACGAAAAGCTCTGGGTGGGAAAGATCGGAAGTGTACAATACACTAGTTTCGGATGACTCTCTATTAAGGGATTGGTGTATACGATGTAGCACCAGCTATATAAATTATTCATCATGCGTGTATAGTGCAAAGTGTAAAGGCCTGTAATCATAGTGGTGACAGTCAAAAATAGATATTGATACCCAGATACAAACTTAGTGATAATGAAATTAATTAATCGATCAACATTCAAGTTTAGAAAGCAAAGAACTTTTGGATAATATGGTCAAAATCATCACCAACGGCAAATCCACTAACACAGGTTTCATGACCAGAATCAGGGAATTTCTGTAGAGTACTCAAAATTGCAATAATAGCAATAAAGGCACCAAGATCTTTGCAAAAATCAAACGGTAAAATAATGATGTTTGTAAGTTAAGTTTTTGGACACATAAATCAAAATCATTGTCATTAACAAATACTCTTTTTTTTTTTTTACATAAGGATTTATCTTTAGCTCCTACTCATTACTTATTTTCTTTATAAATATAAGTAAATTAAATCCAGCATCCTCCTTGCATTACTTTACCGGTTGGAATGGAATCTTTTTAGCTACATCTCTTCTCTCTTCGGATTAATCCAGTAATGGATGCACATTCGTTGGCCTTACTGAGCACCGGATTAACCAGAAAACGTTGGTCTACTCGGTTGTATATATTTCTAAAGCCAAATTCGAAATAGATTTTTTGTTCTTAAAAGAGTGGGTGGAGGTCGAATAGTTCATGCTAGTTTTTTCCAATAATGATTGTCTTAACTAATATGAAAATTTCAGAGAATTGTGATGGTAATATGATTACTAGCACAAACTTTTCGGATTATTTTGTTGAGATAGAAAACCAGTATTTTCTCTTTAGTACAGCGAGAAAATGTCAAAAGCTACAGAATACGAATCGACTTTTACGATGTTTTATTTTCTGTATGACGGGTCCTTTTAATAAAATCTTTGATCAATATAAATATCATATATAGAATATGACTGCCAATATCACAATTCATAGTATGAATTAAAATTAAGTTTTGCAGTTAGTGGCTAGGTATCCCCCTGTACCCACAATTTCACATAAATTATTATTTTCCTTTGGGGGGGGGGGGTTTAAAGGTGGTTGAGAAAGTGGGTGACCGACGGAGTTTATATTTGAAATTGTATTTTACCGACAAACTCAATCAGCTGCATCAGCACTGTCGTTTTAAAATATGTATAATCCTCACCACACCAGTTATATCATCCATAATTTTAAAAGGAAAAGTTCAGAACGGATTTTAGCAGCTGTAATATATATATATATATATATATATATATATATATATATATATATATATACATATATATATATATATATATATATATATATATATATATATATATATATATATATATATATATATATATGTATATATATATATATATATATATATATATATATATATGTATATATATATATGTATATACATATATATGTATATATATATGTATATATATATATATATATATATATATATATATATATATATATATATATATGTGTGTGTATATATATATATATATATATATATATATATATATATATATATATATATATATATATATATATATATGTATATATATATATGTATATATGTATATATATATGTATATATGTATATATATATGTATATATGTATATATATATGTATGTATATATATATATATATATATATATATATATATATATATATATATACATATATATAAATATATAAATATATAAATATATCAATATATAAATATATAAATATATATATATATATATATATATATATATATATGTATATATATATATATATATATATATATATATATATATATATATATATATATATATATATATATATATATAAATCTTAGCCTCTTACCAAACGAAGTTCCCTAGAAAATTCATAAAAAATAGTATTTTTTTCTGCAGCTCTTCTCGTCTCTTTAATATCCTGGCACTGATAACAGTTGATTTACCAAACATCACTGCTATTGGGGAAGGCTCAGCATTTTGTAGTCACATGTCGTCCCCAAAATTCGTTTTTGAGTTTTGTCTCTCTTGAAGCCATGTTGAAACAAGGCTGAGTATTTGTGCTGGCCACCTTTTTTTTCCAAAACAGAAAGGATCTGAAAACTACTTCTGGCTTTAAGATAGTCAGATCCAAAGAAAAGCAGCGCTGCAACTAAATGAGTAGTATTTTATCGCTTCATTTTATTTTAGACTAACGAAATTTTTTGTCTTTCAGACTTTGTTTGATAAGATCTATTCAATTCTATATCATTTGTTATTTATCAAAATTCATTATTAATTACCCAAGACAAAAGGATGACAATTATATAGCAAGTAGTTATATAATCAGCAGCGAACTCTATTGAATATAATGAAGCCACAAGTTCGTGGAAGGAAGTTTATATTAATTCATTTCCTTATTAGTGGGACGACTAATTAATGTAATACAATAAAACAACGTTAAGAGAGAAGTTCCTTTTACATAAAATGAATATTTGCTCCATCTTCTTATGTATCACTGTTGTTAGTGTAT
>NC_090728.1:139228654-139236181 GCF_036898095.1 Palaemon carinicauda
TGTTTAAGCCTTGGGCTTATCCCTAAGTGGTTTTTTCCTAATTTATTTTCGATAAAACTATACTAGGGTGTTACTGTACCTTCCTGTTCCAGCAGAGTCTGGTTCAAAGAGGGACAGAACAACAGAGTTTTTAGTCTGAGTCCGTGTTGTTTGGCTTGGGGCAGAGTCTCCCTCGCTGACCTAACACTTACAAAGGGAGCTTAGCTCCCTTAGGTCACTATCGAAGGTTTCTGTAGTTATGATTCCTTCTTGTGTGATCGACCAGACTAAGTCCTGTTGCTGTTCTCGGGGAGGATAAATCTTCCCTTGGGAGTAGCAACGCCTTCCTTGCTTTGGTGCTCTGGAAGCTGGCAGGTATTATACTACTGCGCTGGCCCTTTCCCTTAGATCTCCCTTAGGCTAAGACAAAGTTCTTGGCTGCGGGTGATCTGTCACTAAAGCAAGGTTGGCAGGACCCTCTTGTCCCTTCCCCCTCTATCTCCGTAATGGCCTAGCCATTACTGTACTGTACCTTGCCGGCCGGCAGAGCTGGCCGGCAGGGGTATTACTGTACTGTATGTCATTCTACTTCTGGACCTAGTATAGGTTGGGATATGGAATTGACTAAGCCCATTGCCGGCCGGCAGAGATGCTGACGGCAAGGGTCTTATGTTTTCGAGTGCTGCCCGGACCTCTCTTGGTCCCTCATCCATGCCTGCCGGCAGAGCCGGACGGCATTGGTCAAGGAAGCCTGAATTAAGTTTCTCCCCTTCCTTATATGCACTCTTTCGGTTGCCGGCTTGGGGGGTTGTGTACACTCTTATCCCGGCATCCATTCTATTTTCTTCTAGTGCTGTACCTGTCCCGGCTGCCAGCCTATGAGGCCGGCAGCCGGGCAGGTGTAGTCTTCTGGTTCTTTTGCTGCCGGCTGGCATCGGTCTTGTACCTTTGCCGGCCGGCTTATGTCAGTCCTTGTCTGCCGGCCACCAAGAGTGTGGCCGGCAGCTGGGTACTACCTTGTGTAGTTGCTGGCCGGCAATCATTGCCGGCCAACACTGGCTGTTGCTGGCCGGCAGCTGCTGCCGCCGGCACAGGCATTTGAACCAGAGGGCTGCCACCCTATAGCTGTTAAGTAGTATACTTTAAAGCTAATTGTGGTGTGTGCCGGCCGGCAAAGGCAGGCCGGCACACATCCTCCTATACTGTACTAGTATTCTTCTGTATAGCATATACAGTAAGAAGAAAACTATAGTAAAAGTTTAGGTACAGCACTGTATCTTCTAACACTATTGTGTTTTCTTGCACGGCCCTTTGCTGTTGCCTTCAGACAAGAAGCAGAGTTCTTCCCTGTCTATTATCCCGGATTTTAAAATCATTGCCTAGGTGTGAGCTCCACCTGTTTCCTCTGGAAACTTTGCATTGGTTACTCTAGTAGAGATAAACCATTTTGATTTTATTATCTGGAAGGCTGCAGCAATGGGTTGTGAGGGAAACACAAGTGTGTGTCTTTAATTTCTGAATTGTTATGCTATACTATGCATATCCAGTGATACATAGTTCACTTGATACTCATGGAAATTTCTTCTCTTTACAGAAGGACACTCCGAAGTGGGGAAGTGCTTTCTGCAATGTCAGCAGCAAGAACCTCTGCGGACATGAGTTTTGTAGGAGACACGCAGCATACGCTGTCTCCAAGGATGATCTCCGGTATTGGGACCCTCAGGTATGTACTGTGTGCACTAACCTGATTAATGAGACATTTAAATAGCTAGGAAGAAGCTTCGTACCTGGGTAAGGGGCTTCCAAAAGTACACTTCTGGCCCTTATCTTCCAAGTGAGAAGATGAGGGCGTATCTTTTCCCTAAGGCATCAGCTGATGCAGTGATTCCCCAGCCTCAAGAGGAGATCCCCTAAGTTCAGATCCAGGTGGATGCTGAAGTCGCGGTCGCGATGCAAGACATCCAGCTAAATGACAGGATATCTGATGTGGACGGGTGTCAGGAGGAAGACCTCCTTGCAGAAGCCCAGGATGAAGTTCAAGCCCCTCTACATCGGCCGGTCTCCCAGTAGAGCTGGGACAGGCCCTCTCTTCTATTGTTGGAATGATCCAACAAATGCAGAAGGAGAATCAGGAGAAGGCGGCTGCAATGGAACTGCGAATGCAGTGCCTTGCAGAATCACATAGGCCCCAGAAAAGCTCAATGTGAAAGAGACCTTCCTTTGTGCTCGGATGCTAACCCATGGAGGTATGCTGAGCACATGTCGATGACGACTGGAAAGATCGTCATCTCGGATATGCTGGGCTCAGTTCCCCTGGAGGGTGGAATTCTGGCCCAGCAAGGCACCATATCCGGACTGTTATGTCCGGCTGAGGAAGGAACCAGCTTCAAAGGAGGAGGCAGAGCCGAAGGAGGTCATAGTGATGACCATGCTAAGGCTCAAGCTCTACTTTCATCTTCGATGAAAGAGAGGGGCTTCTCTAACTCAAAGGTAGCTGCATTGAATAGGAAGCTCCCTTCCTTTGTGTCCTCGCCTACTAGAGCCTTCCCCCTTTTACAGAAAGGGTTTCTGGCTGTACTAAAAGCAATCGAGGCCGGCAAGTCTTGCCCCTCCCTAGAGGAGTGTAAACCCTTGTCGCTGGCCCTGCCTATGGAAGATTGGAAGGACGTCCATCTTACGTTCTAAGTGGGAAAGTTGGAGGCTGATATTGCCGGACGTCAGTTCGGCAAGGACCTCCCTAAGCTGTCTGACTTTCTTTTGCGAAGTGAGTTCGATACAAAAGAAAGACTGACTGCCTCAATGTCTCTTCAGACTACTCTCGAGACGATGGCAAGTGACCCCAAGGTCCATGAATTGTTCATGGTAGTGGCCAAGCCTCATCTGGCCACAGTGACGAAGGACCTTTATGGCTTCGTCAAGGCAAGGAGAGCTTGTAGGGAGTTCGTGTTTACCTCGGCTACAGTGAGGCACGAGCTAAAGAAACTAATCTCCTCCAACATTTGGGGAAAAGACCTTTTTCCCTACCGACTTGGTCAAAGAAGTTTTTTGATAAAAGCCACCTTGGAGAATAGAAACCTTCTCCAGAAGTGGGACCTGGCTATCAAAAGAAAGTCTTCCCCGGATGAGGGTCCTCAACCAAAGAGGAAGACTATGAGGACTAGGCTACCGTCTCGGCCAGCCAAGCCTCTTAGACAGCAACAGCAACTGCAATTGCCATTGCCCCAGTGCCCCAGATCGTGGCACAAACCCCGACCACCTTTCAGTGGGTACCCCCAGGCGTGTCGACACAGTCCACGGCATTCACCCCAGCGTTCGAAGGGCAGTCTACTTCCTTCCGAGCAAAGCCTAGAGGAGCAGCCCAGAGGCTCGTCTAGACGCCCCTCAAGGGGAAGGGGATTCAGGGGTGGTCGTGGTCAGGAAGGCAAGACCTCAGGACGGCAGTCCAAGTGAGGTGATACCGGTAGGAGGGAGACTTCTGAAATTTCGGGATCGGTGGACCTTCGATCCCTGGGCCCACAGCCTACTCAAGAATGGATTGGGCGGGAGCTGGTACAGCACTCCACCCCCGTACCTTCGGTTTTTCCAACACTCCACCCCCGTTATGGAGGAGTACGTTCAAGAACGGTTGGAGAAAAAGGGTGAAGCCCATCAGTTTCTAAGGGAGGCTGTTTTGTGTTCCCAAGAAAGACTCGGAAAAGCTCAGAGTCATTCTGGACTTGTCGCCACTTAACAAGTTCATAGTGAATTGCAAATTCAAAATGCTAACACTGCAACACATAAGGACCTTACTGCCCAAGAGGGCATATTCCGTCTCTATAGACTTGTCAGATGCCTACTGGCACATTCCAATTAGCCATCGACTCTCCCCCTACCTAGGGTTCAGGCTACAGCGAAGACTATACGCCTTCGGAGCCATGCCATTCGGGCTAAACATAGCCCCAAGGATTTTTACGAAGCTTGCGAGCGTAGCTCTCAAACAATTTCGCCTAAAGGGAATTCAGGTAGTAGCCTACCTGGACGACTGGTTGGTGTGGGCAGCATCCGAGACAGAATGCTTGCAAGCTTCCAGTCAGTGATCCAGTTCCTAGAGTACCTAGGCTTCAAGATCAACAGAAAAAGTCTCGACTTTCTCCATCTCAAAAGTTCCAGTGGCTAAGATCCACTGGGACCTTTTGTCACACCCGTTTCTCCACCCCAGCGAAGAAAAGGAAGGAGATAGCGGGTTCTGTCAAGAGACTTCAAGATTCCGAAAGGATATCAAGACACGAGCAGGAGAGAGTACTGCGCTCTCTCCAGTTTGCTTCGGTGACAGACCCAGTGCTAAGAGCACAGCTAAAGGATGCAATCGGAGTTTGGAGAAGTTATGCATCAAACGCGTGAAGAGATCTGAGAAGACCAGCCGCTTCGGCTAAGTACTCTTCTCAGGCCTTGGTCCCAAGCCAGACATCTAAAGAAGTCAGGTTCTTCTTCAGCCACCTCCCCCGTCGGTGACGATTCACCTCAGACGCCTCAAAGGAGGGATGGGGAGGTCACTCTCATCGGAAAAAAGTCCAGGGGACTTGGTCCAGGCTATTCAAGACCTTTCTCATAAAACTTTCTAGAAGCTAGGGCGGTGCTCCTTACCTTAAAGAAAGTCTCCCCGCGTCATTCGTTCCACATAAAGTGGTAATAGACAGCGAGGTAGTTGTAAGATACTTGAATCGACAAGGATCGAGGTCACCACCTCTCAACCAGGTGATGTTGGCCGTCTTCCGATTGGCGGAAAAGAAGAAGTGGTACCTGTCGGCAGTTCACCTTCAAGGAGTCCGCAATGTGACAGCGGACGCTCTATCCAGGTTCACACCGATAGAGTCAGAATGGTCCTTAGACGCAGGATCATTCTCCTTCATTCTGAATCAGTCCCAGAACTGCAGATAGAACCTCTTTGCTACGAAAGACAACAAGAAGTTGCCCCTGTACGTGCCCCGTACGAGGACCCCTTAGCGGAAGCAGTGGACGCGATGTCCCTCGACTGGAACAGATGGTCCAAGATTATCTGTTCCCTCCTCACAACCTTCTGTTGAGGGTCCTCAACAAACTGAGATCCTTCAAAGGGTAGCGGCAATAGTGGCCCACAAGTGGCCGAACAGCGTGTGGTTCCTCCTGGCATTGGAACTGTAGCTGAAGTTTGTACCACTACCAGATCCAGTTCTGACCCAGCGAGTCCAGAAGTCAACTGTCTGCGCTTCATTACAGAAAACCCGGACCCTGCAGTTCATGATTTTCTCTCCCTAGCGGTGAGAAAGCGTTTCGGGATTTCGAAAGCCAGTATAGACTTCATTGAGGAATATAAATGCAAATCTACTAGAAGGCAATATGAGTCATCTTGGAGAAAATGGGTGGCCTCTTGTCAAGGCGAAGATTCCGCAGGAGATCTTGACAGACTTCTGCTTATCTTTTTTCCCCACCTCCATGGTCAAGGGTTGGCAGCGAACACGATTTCAGCGTGTAAGTCTGCTTTGACAAGACCCATTCTATATGCCTTCCAGGTCGACCTAGGTAACGAGATCTTTAATAAAGTCCCGAAAGCCTGTGCTAGGCTCAGACCTTCAGCACCTCCAAAGCCCATTTCATGGTCTTTAGACAAGTTTCTTCATTTCGCTTCTCTGTTGAGCAATGAAGAATGTGCGTTAAAGGATTTGACACAAAAGTTATTTTCCTAATTTGCACTCGCGTCCGGGGCCAGGGTTAGTAAGATTGTAGCCTCTCGAGAGAGGCAGGTCGTGTTCAGTTCCTGGATGGGAAGAACTGAACCTGTTTCCGGATCCTACGTTTCTCGCCAAGAATGAGTTACCCACCAACAGGTGGGGTCCCTGGAGAATCTGCCCTCTGAAAGAAGATGCATCTCTATGTCCAGTAGAATGCCTAAAGGTCTATCTTCATAGAACTTCAGACTTCAAGGGTGGTCAACTATTCAGGGGAGAAACATCAGGCTCAAATTTATCTCTGAATCAACTCAGAGCGAAAATCACATATTTTATTCGCAGAGCGGATCCTGACAATACACCCGCAGGTCACGATCCGAGGAAAGTTGCCTCATTCTTAAATTTCTTTAATTGCATGGATTTTGAACATCTCCATTCATACACTGGCTGGAAGTCTTCCAGAGTGTTCTTTCGCCACTATGCGAAGCAAGTAGAGGAACTAAAAGAGAATCTGTGGTAGCAGTGGGTCGCGGTGTTAACCCTACTGTTTAACTCTGCGAGGAACAGTGGTCTTAATTGGGACGATTAATTCCAGGGTGAGTGTGTAGTTACATACTGTACTACAAACTAAGTGAGGGCACTGTGTTGCCCATCCAGACTGTTCCATTTCCGAAGGTGAACCTAGCATAAGTGCAGACATGTGTGCCGAGCGTTTCTAACGCTAATGTCATTGATTTGTAATACAGGCTTTTATGACTTTGATACCTCGGTATCTTAAAAGTGGCATCTAATGTTTTTCTTTCAGACAAACAAGCCCTGTTTACTATCATACTTATGCTTAAAGTTTTGGGTTATCCTCTTCTTATATATATATATATATATATATATATATATATATATATATAATTGTGGTTAACTTGTCTATTTATTGCCTGTCAATAATCTGGTTCTTGAGAACCTTGCGTCTCCTTCACCTGTGTCAATTTACTGGTATAATTGAGCATTCATTCTATGTACCTTATCTGGGATAATTCTAATAGAATTGTTCCTTTATGCAAGCTATGTTGCATTGGTTTTCCTCCTATGCGGATATAAAACCTTTGTCCAATACAAGTATTGTGCGGAAAACTGGTCGATATTTCATATTGACGCAGTGGTCCTTTACAAACTATGCTTTACTTAATATAGGGCGAGACCACTATATTAGCTTGCCTGGTATTCGTACATAGATATATGTACTCTTCGAGACTTTTCCAGAGTCTAGTAGGACTCTTCCCTGTAGGGGGGCAGGAAGCTCTAACATAGTTTATAGTTAGTTGAAAAGATGTATAACGGTAACATCTTAGGTCTCTAGGTCTAGTCGACCGGGAAAAAATTACCTCCGGGGAGTACGGCACGTTCTGAGAATCCACAGATACAGTAATGCTCTGGTACACTTCCATCAGGACGACATGGCTTGAGCCCAAAAAAACGGATTTTGAGCGAAGCGAAAAATCTATTTTTGGGTGAGATGGCCATGTCGTCCTGATGGACCCGCCCTTGCCTTTCTAAGAAAGGGCTGTAGGACCCCTCCCTACATACAGTATCTGTAGCACCTCGTGTACGCTACAAGGAATACAGATGGCGCCAGGATTGGCGCCAGGCACGCATACGAATCGGGGGATAGGGAAGCCTTGGGAGCGGCTCCCCTTTTTCTTTCCCGAATTCGTATCTCGTCAATCTCCCTCCTACGAGACGAATCTCTGTTCAGGTCGTAGATTGCCATGTGACGTGTCTAGAATACGTCCTCTGATATGTCGCGATATCCCTTTCACGAGGGATACTCGCTCCAGGAGTTAGAATTCTGGTACCTTAAGGTAAATTC
>NC_090728.1:139251681-139261681 GCF_036898095.1 Palaemon carinicauda
GAGACTCTACCCGGACCTACATACTTTTAGGGAAGAGCAAGAACAAAAAAAAAGAAAAGAAAGATATAGTCTGTAATATGCTGAAAAGAGGGAATTGCAGATTTGGCGAAAGATGCTACTACAAGCATCCAAAGATATGCCATAATTATGAAAAATATGGTAAATTTGCGTATTTAGACGGATATGGAGACGAATGCAGAGATCTCCATCCAAAAATATGCAAAACCCTAAAAGAAGGAAAAGGATGCAGTTTCAACAAAAAATGTCGATATATGCATCCTGCAACTATGAATGAGAGTAAGAAAACTCAGCAAACTGAAAAGAAAAACAAAAATGAGACAAAAAAAGAAACAAAAAAGCAGGCCGCGTATATACCGCACTATGCACCAAAAAAGGCCTTTCAACCCAAATCTGCACAAATAGAGCCCAACTACAAAGAATGCATCTATAATGCCAGGGGTTGGTGCAGATATGGGGATAATTGCAGGTTTACACACAAAAATAAACATGAAGGCGAAAGAACAAATATAATAGAAAAGTTGGATTTCTTAATAGCAGAATTCCGAGAAATGAAGAAAAGAACATCATATCAGAACAGGAAGGAAGCATGGGAGAATCCCTATTATTACCAATATTAAATAATGGGGATGAAACACAAACCACAATAGTGATGAATGCACAGGGTTTAGTCACGAGTAACTCTAAAAGGAAAATAGAGTTCCTAGAAGAACTAACCCAAATTGAAAAAATAGATATATTAAATATAAATGAAACATGGTATTCCCAAGAGACTGGCAATGATGACCAGATAAAGGGTTTCCAAACTTATAGATCAGACAGAAAAAATAGGAATCAAGGGGAACCGCAATATATGGAAGAGATATAAATCAAGGAAAAGTCTGTGAAAAATACAGCAACACAGAATGTGAACTGATTGTGGTAGAATTTGAATTTGAAAAACTAGTGAATATTGTAGTTTATAGACCCCCAAATACTAAGGAGTTTGACATAATAATAGAAAAAATAGATGATATATGTAGAAACCATAAAGACTGGAATATACTCCTATCCGGAGATTTTAACTTTCCTTTCGTGGATTGGAAAGAACGGATAGAAGAAAGTGGTTGTATGTATACATATAAAAAAGAGAGTAATAGTAGCGCAGAAGATAAGAGGCAATTTGAAAAGCTTCAAAATATGCTATTAGAACATTATATGCAACAAATAAGACATATTCCAACAAGAAAGGAAAATGTCCTAGATCTAGTATTTGTGAATGAGGTGAATTATGTTAAAGAAATAATAATGTATAACACGGGAATTTCAGACCACAATGTCATAGAATTGATAGTTCATTCCAAAGCAAGTGATCGCAGAATTAATAAAAGCACAAAACTTTGGGAAGGATATGGAAAATATAATTTTTACAGTAAGAATATAAAATGGTCAGAAATAAATGAAGAACTGAATAAAGAATGGAAAAATGTATTTGTAAGTGATAATATACAGGTAAACACGGACATACTATACAAAATACTGGAGAAAATTGTTGAAAAATATGTACCGAAAAAAAACAATAAACAAAAGAAGTGCATACCAAGAGACAGAAGGATCTCATTTCAGAAAATTAGAAAGTGGAAGAAAAGTCTTGCAAAAGAAAAAAATGTGTGGAAATTGAGGGAAATAAAATGTAAGATAGAAAATGCAGAACAAAAGATTATACAGTCGAAAGAAAATGAAAAAAGGGACTGAGAAGAAAGGACACTTCAAAATATAAAAAGAAACACCAAAGTACTTTACTCCTATGCAAAAAAGATGATTAAAGGGAGAATAGAAATAGGCCCTCTAAGAATTGAAGGACGGCTAACGAATGAAAAAAAGGAATTATGCAACATATTAGCAGAAAAATATAAGAGTGAGTTCACGCTAAGAATTGCGAATGAGAATAATGAAACAGAAATGAGAGAGGAAAATGTTGAATATCTAACGGATATATATATTAATGAAGCAGATATTGTCAAGGCTATAAACGAAATTAAAAATGGATCGGCAGCCGGACCAGATGGAGTTCCAGCGATTTTGTTAAAAACAACTACAAACACTATCGCGAAGTCACTTTCAATACTGCTAAGACAAAGTGTAGATATGAGCGAGATATATGTTAAACATAAATTAGCTTATATAACCCCTACCTTCAAAAGTGGATCAAGACTAGAGGCAAGCAATTATAGACCTGTTAGTCTAACATCACATATTATGAAAGTGTATGAGAGGGTAATAAAAAAGAAAATAATGAACCATTTGGTCAAAAATAATTTGTTTAATATGGGTCAACACGGTTTCGTGCCTGGAAAAAGTACACAGACCCAACTGATAGCACACTATGAAAACATATACAAAAATATGATAAATGAAAAAGGCACAGATGTGATCTATCTAGATTTTGCAAAAGCCTTTGACAAGGTAGACCATAACATATTGGAGAAAAAAATGAGAAAGCATAATATTGTGGGAAAGATAGGAAAATGGGTAAAAGAATTCCTGCAAAACAGAAAACGGATAGTGGTTGCAAATGACGAGAAATCAGATGAAGCCCAGGTAATATCGGGTGTGTTACAAGGTACGGTATTAGCTGCACTGCTGCTTGTTATTATGATCTCAGACATGGACTGTGATGTTGAAAACTCCGTAGTGAGAAGTCTCGCCGATGACACAAGAATAAGTAGAGAAATTACTTGTGATGAGGATAGGAACTCACTACAAAGAGATCTAAACAAAATATATGAATGGGCGGAGATAAATAGGATGGTATTTAACTCCGATAAATTCGAATCAATAAATTATCGAAACAGAGAAGGAATGGTGTATGCATACAAGGGACCTAATAATGAGACAATCACAAACAAGGAAGCAATTAAAGACCTTGGTGTAATGTTAAATAGGAATATGTTATGCAACGACCAAATAGCAACACTGTTGGCTAAATGTAAAGCCAAAATGGGAATGTTATTCAGACACTTTAAAACAAGAAAAGCTGAACACATGATTATGCTTTACAAAACTTATGTACATAGTACACTCGAGTACTGCAATGTAATATGGTACCCACACTACCAAAAGGATATTGCACAAATAGAGAGTGTACAAAGGTCCTATACTGCTAGAATAGAAGAAGTTAAGGACCTTGACTACTAGGAAAGACTGCAATTTTTAAAACTATACAGTCTAGAATGGAGAAGAGAACGCTACATGATAATACAAGCATGGAAGCAAATAGAAGGAATTACTGAAAACATCATGGAGCTTAAAATATCAGAAAGAGCAAGCCAAGGTAGATTAATAGTGCCAAAAAATATTCCAGGTAAACTAAGAAAGGCGCACAGGACATTAATCCACTACGCACCAGTATCGATAATGCAGTGACTATTTAATGTGCTGCCAGCTCATCTAAGAAACATATCAGGAGTGAGCGTAGATGTGTTTAGGAATAAGCTCGATAAATACCTAAGATGCATCCCAGACCATCCAAGACTGGAAGATGCAAAATACACCGGAAGATGCATTAGCAACTCTCTGGTGGATATACGAGGTGCCTCACACTGAGGGACCTGGGGGAACCCAAACAAAAAATAAGGCAATAAGGTAAGGCTCTCTCTCTCTCTCTCTCTCTCTCTCTCTCTCTCTCTCTCTCTCTCTCTCTCTCTCTCTCTCTCTCTCTACTATTGTTTTAAAATTCTGCTCAAAAAAATTCAATATTTTTTTTTGGTACGTTGAAAAAATAACCGTCATAATATATAGCCTACCGTTACATCGATAACTCATTAGAACTTAATTTTCTTTTTATCATTCTCTAGATATTGCATTAATAATGTGACAAACAACAATGATACTGAAAGGAAACATTACTGAAGCTATAATAATTCAAGTCATTTGAATGAACAGTCAGATGCTAACCAAATCCTCGTTTAACCTTTGGAGTCGAAAAATAGTTGACAGGAATCCGGAAGAGGTTATGGTGCAATAAAATGTGTCGTATTTGCTTCCCCCTCACACAGAGTAAAAAATTCTCGAATTTATGAGGGTTTCACTGACCCAGCGCGTTTCCATATTTTTTTAGAACTTTTACCAGCCTTCGACTCTTGCAGAATTTCCTCCTAACTGGTGAATTAATATTACTCGTTTTATGGCCAGTGATAACAGGATGTTATTGGGATAACTGAATATTCTATGCTAGAAATTCATGCTGCCTCTGAGCAAAATATCTAATATATGTTTCCATATTTTTCTCTTATTTTGTTCCTTTTAATCTATCGATTTTAAAACTATGATTTGTGACTGTAGGAAAGATCAGATAGACTAATGAGAAGACTTCTCTTTTTGAAGCTTATCAATCCTTTCTTTGTATTGGACCTTTTTCTGATATGAACAAATTTTATTTCGAAGAAAAGGAATAAGGGTAATTTACATTATTTTAATCTTTTTCTTCCTCCACATTCAGATACACTACATAGGTTAAATGCTTAGATGAATAATTAAATACATGCGTAGGTGAAATACTATTAACAAATGAGCAAGAGAGTATAGTCTCTCCACTTCGTCAGAAAGTAAGGTTCATTAGTCTGTAAGCTAATCATTCATCTAAACCCAATATTCAGTCCCTAATTATGTAGACATGATACTAAATTTAGAAACCCAATTATTGAAGATGAAAATTACGATAAGTGAATGCTGGATGTCCAGTTGTATTTCTTTTATAATAGATGAAACTGTGTGATGAACATGTCTTGATAATCATGATTATCTGGGCTTGCTTCTTAGTTTGCCTATTTATTCATTACTTTTCCTGTTTATTCACAACTTTTCCTATTTATTCAGGATTTTTCCTATTTATTCATGTTTTTTTCTATTTATTCGTGACTTTTTCTATTTATTCATGACTTTTCCTATTTGTTCATTTCTTTTCTCAATTATTCATAACTTTTCCTATTTATTCATGACTTTTCCTATTTATTCAGGAATTTTCCTATTTATTCAGGAATTCTCCTATTTTCCATGAATTTTCCTATTCATTATAACTTTTCCCATTTATTCAGGAATTTTCCTATTTATTCGCGATTTTTCCTATTCATTCATGATTTTTCCTATTTATTCAGGAATTTTCCTATTTATTCGCGATTTTTCATATTCATTCATGATTTTTCCTATTTATTCGTATATTTTCTTATATTTATTCATAATTTTTCCTATTTATTCATGGTTTTTACTATTCACTCCGGGTTTTTCCTGTTCATTCATGATTTTTCTTATTTATTCATGATTTTAACTATTCATTCATAATTTTTCCTATTCATTCATGATTTTAGAGATTTATTCATAACTTTTTGCATTTATTCATAACTTTTTTCTCTTTGTAAATTTTCCTATTTATTCATGACTTTAAGTATTCATTCATGATTTTTCCTATTCATTCATGATTTTTCCTATTCATTCATGATTTTTCCTATTTATTCGTTACTTTTCGCATCTATTCGGAACTTTTCCTATTTATTCGTAACTTGTCCTATTTTCTCATAATTTTTCCTTTTTATTCAATATTTTCCCCATTTATTCACTACATTTCAAATGAGAAAAGGATCAAACAAATAGCAAAATTTTAATTCATGTCTATATATTCGGATACACTTTAGTGTTAATATGCTCAATATGTGACTGAAAGATTTGAACATTATACAAGTATGAAAAAAATTTTTTTTATGTTGCTCTGATCCAACTAAATAGTATATTTTATAACCTCTCAACCTAAATAGATTTTTATCATTATTATTGTCATTGTCTTCAGCATAAAATTCTTAGATAAATCACTTTCAAATATCCCCCAAAACTTCCTAATATTGAGATTTTCCTTCCATTCCTATCTCCCTCTAACTTTCCTTCTTTATGCATTAAATTATTCATTCGATCTCTTCCTCCGGTAATATTTTGATTAGAATTAATCTGTAAATTCTATTTATATTCCATTAATTTTTGTCAATTTTCTCTTAAATCCTTTACTTAGTATTACTTAATTATCTCGACGAACAAAATTGGAAGCTGTATTCAGTTGTGACAGTTTGTTCGTCTTCCATTTTCTGTCCAAAAGATAAATATTAATAATGTATTGTAATTAATGATCATGGATGGAGGATAGACACATAAGAGTCCATTTTATTTTTATATGGATGAACGATTTTTGTAAAGATCCATTGCATTTGTTGAAAATTTTAAAGAAAATCAAATCATGTGCGACCAACCAGTAGCCTTACTTGCATCTAACTTTACTAATTATCTCCGACGGCGAAGTTAGACGAAGCCCTCATCCCCCCCCCCCCTCATCCTGTAAGATTTCATATGTATCTCTAAAGTTAAATGGGCGTGGTGTATAGAATATATAGGGTATTTGCACTTGGTAATTATCCGCTATTTAAATGTTTTCTAGTTTGCAACAAAATCTGCCAATTTTGCTTAAAAATTTGTTCATGAAAGTTCAAATTCCCCTTGTCTTTTATCCTCTGCCATAAATATTTTCTTTTCAAATTGAGGATACTTGATCTTCTACCTATATTCTTGAAATGAAAAAAAAAATAGATAGAGAAAGCTAATGGTTCGACCAATGGTAATTGCCTGTTTCAATTTTTAGAATAGGAATAGTGAATTATCAGAGGGGATTTTTGAAGCACTATTTCTAACTACATCTTAATATTCGTTTATGATGAAATCAATAGAAAGTCATTGCTTAGACTTATTGCACGTGTATAATGGTCAATTCAAGATTTAAATGGTTCTAAAAACAATCAGCTGAAAGAGATTACAGTAATTTTCAATCCAAACTGCTAGAAAGATTATCTGTCAGATCTTTGTTGAGCAAAGGTCAAATCATTCATTTGTGCTTTCAGTGTCTCTACTATTTTTCCAATGTAAGCTGCTGATAGACCAGTGTTAGCTAAACTATTTATCTCTCTCTCTCTCTCTCTCTCTCTCTCTCTCTCTCTCTCTCTCTCTCTCTCTCTAAGCTCCAGTTTCAGTATGCCATCCTGAACCGCTCCCTTCTAAATGCTTTTCACTCCAGGCTCCTTTAAAAAAAAAAAAAAATACTATAAGTTCGTATCCCTGAATCAGTTGCTTTTCTAGTTTTTGTTATCAAATAGTCATGCTATGATTATATATTACTAGTGTACATGACCCACCAGTTATAGATATATGGACACACATACGCCCACGCCCACGCACCCCTCTCGCCAGGGTATGACTACTCCTCTCTCCCTACCTGAGGTACAGGGGCAGCTAGCGTGACTTGAAAAAAATATATATATATATATATATATATATATATATATATATATATATATATATATATATATATATATATATATATATATATATATATATATATATATATATATATATATATATATATATATATATATATATATATATATATATATATATATATATATATATATATATATATATATATATATATATATATATATATATATATATATATATATATATATATATATATATAAGGTATGTATGTATGTATGTAAATGTATATGTATTCAGATACTTGCTCTTTATTGTGTAGGGCAGATGGCCCCTTGTGTCAACTCCAAAAGGTAGTGAGAATGCACATCACAGTCTTAACTAACACATTTCCTTTCTTCCAATACTCTTTAAATGGAAAATTATGACTTTTTTTTCTCTTTAATTATACTTAAAGCCTTCTTTATAATAGGGTCAATCTCGCACTTTTCAAAATCTCTACTAGCCTCCTAGCTCATACAGTGATAACGTTTTCGCCTAGCATTTGCATGGCAGCAGATCGATCCCCATACGTCACCGTGAGATTAATCTGTTTACTGTGGAGGCCACTGCTATGGTCGGGCACCACAGTTGGGGTGTTGGGCTTGCCTGGCTGACGTTCTAGTTAGCATCTATTCTGATGAAATTGGCACCTTTGACCTTTATTTAAGTAACGCTTTACATTATCCTAATTTCTTGCGCTGGAATTAAAAGAACATGAGTTATATATGGGAGGATGTTGTGTGTTTGTTACTACTATCTAACTGTTACATAATTAATTAATATTTTGTTGTACATGTAGATCTGTAGCGGATAATGTATGAGCAATTTCCTTTTTTTTAAACTTTCCCTTGCCCATTATTCTAAAAGTGTATAACTATAATGGTATTTCTTCAGTACACTTCCCATATGCTTAAACATATTTAAAATCAACATTGTGCTTAGTTAGAGGATGGTAGGAAACCTCCGTATAATTTCCATTAAATAATTTTAAATCCCTTTACGGTTGTAATGTTTTTCGTCCTGACTCTTTTATTGTTTTTTACAGAAAGATCCTAATTCTGTTGGGATTTTGGTAAATAGGAAGTAATGTTGCCAAAATGTCCGATATAATTTATACTGAAGTGGAAAAAAGACAACAATACTCGCTTACACACAAAAATGAAATTATCTAATAATTTCTCTCCTTTTTTTCTGAATATACAATCGGTAAATCCTGCACTGTAGACTGCATAACTTCCCCTTAACTTGAATGACAAAGTTAATAGCTGTTAAGATGCTGGTTATGCCATATAAACAAATTAAAATCAAACATTAGAAAAATAACTGGCGGGAAAAACACCAAAATAACAGACGCTTTGGATTGTAATATTAAAGTTTGTTCATGTTTTTGTATTCCTTTTTATTTTCTTATGAATATCCATTGTTTGTCTTGTAACTTTTCTCGAGTTTATGAGGTTTTTTAGAACAATATCCCTAAAAAACATTACTTGCTCAAGTACTAGATAAAACCGCAATTCTTTTAATCAAATAACTGATGTAAAAACAACATTGTTGTTCACTGGTCCGTGTCTGTTATTGGACGCTTCACAGCCTCTAATCATAATTAATCAGAGAAAGTTTAGGGCTTTTAAAACTAGGTTACTTGGAAGTTCTTCTATCGGGTGTTTCTTTATTCGCTTTATTATTCTAGCAGTATTTATAAAAAAAAAAAAACTTTGTTAAAGGTTGCAACTCTTATTTTCAATACATATTTCATATATGTCAAAAACTCCTGTGTCATCTTGACATGTTGAGAAATAAAGATAACTATAGTACCTTAGATAGATTTGGAATTTATTCAAAAAGAAAGGTGATAATTTAAATAGGCTGAGAATAGTAGCCACTTCTAGTCCACAGAAGGACAAAGGTCTCAGACATGAGTTTTCTCTACTGGAAAAACTATACTCAGATGTATTTAGGATAACCAGTCGATCAAATTTTGTAACCATGGTAACGAAAGGGCTCTATAAACATATGAGAAGTCTTGATTATGTCATATCCTAGTTTTACACGAATTGTCATTGTAATTATTTTAGATAACATGTATTTTACACAGCAAGTATTTCATAGAACAAGTATTTTATATAAAAAAACATTGCATCTAGCTTTGAAGGTTGGACAATATATTGTTTATTTTCTGCTTTGGTAAAGACAGACTGGAGTGAAATTCTAATTATGATATTGCTGCTTAATACAACGTTTGCCTTTGTGAAGGCGCATGACCTTAACAAAAACAACATGAAAAGATTCTCCTTCCATTTTCCCGCCTCCAGTGTCACAGAGTAGCCGTCTTGCGACCATTATTCATACGGACATAAAATTGCAGGTAGTTCATTTCCCTTTCTCTATTGAGTCGGTCTGGAAGGAAACTTTTCTGCCGGAGAGACAATGCTAATTTAATCTATTCATGAGCTACATTGTTTCCTTTAGTTGTGTGCTTATCTACATGAAACCTTCATGCCTAAATATGTTTTCGTGTATGTATGTTTGTATTTATATATGTATATATTTTCCTGTAGAAGATATGTAATTACTGTACATAGAAAACTTACGAATGTTAATTCGTACATACATTTTTATTCTAATCATCACCCATCAACCAAAATGATGGTTTTTT
>NC_090728.1:139274181-139284181 GCF_036898095.1 Palaemon carinicauda
AATTTGTCGTCTTCTCAAAACATACCCCTCTCTTTTTTTCAGTGTCTATAATTTCTCGATTGTGACCTGAAATATTTATAATAATATGGTTTTAAACACCTGAAGTATCTGGAAGAGTATTAGGCCTTTGGACGAATATCAGAAAGACTGCAAAGTAAAAATGTAGCAATAAGCTCTTCTTAAGATGTTGACAGACCTATATCTTAATAAGAGGCAGGTTGCATCTGTTGAATTCTTATGAATTCTTGTGATCTTCCTGCTGTGTCTGTTGGATTGTCAAGATTCATGTGAAAAACAAAAGAGAATCGAATGTAAGTCAATCTACAAAGCAATATCTGTAAATAGCCAAAATAAGGAGACGGTACGATGGATTTTAGGTGAATCTTATGCTTCTTGCTGAAATAAATTAGTTTAATTGACAAAACCCTTTTAATTGTACCCATAGATGATTAGGCTAGTGTGTGCAGTAATTCCTAGGAAATCAAAGGAGTACTTGATAAAAACAAGCTGAAGGAGCTGCTAAAAAAAAAAAAAAAAAAAAAAAAAAAAAAACATCACGTAGCTTCTAAAAAGCAGAACTATGACTGAAATGTGATGCTCTCATGACATGCTCTGTATTATTATTAACAGCAAAGAGTTGTGGCAGCTTAGATGAGCTGAATTTTCAAAAAGCAAGATGCTATTTTGTATCTAGAGGAATTTGGGAACGGATATTTCTATCTCGAAACCAAAATAACAAATGGAGTTAATTGTCCGCTACCCAGAGACGCCATCTAGAATTGCATTAATGAAATAAAACGGGTTTAACAAAGATTGAGAGAGTGATGCTGAAAGGGTCTGGTGGGGAATAAGATCTGTGTGGGGAAAAAAGATGGCGTTTTGTAATGAGAAGAATCCTTGAAAAGGTTAATTTATAAGGTTGTTGGTATTGATGATTATTGCCATTACTAGTGTACGCAGCCCGTCAAAAATGACGATTAGATATCTAGCTATGCACATGAACACACACACACACAGAATCAACCCTTCCCATCAATTTGCCCTCCTCTTCCCAACTACAACCCGCTGATTCGTCAATTTGAGAGAGATTGTGGTTTCCAAGTGTACCTCTTGCGGTATCCCCTTTCACCAGGGTGTGAAACTCCTCCTCCCCTTGCTGCTTATTGTATAGAGGAGAATTATCACTCATTATCAGCATATAATCGTTTGGAGCCAGACAGAAAGCTACGGGATCCAGCATCAAGCTTCTCTACGATAGACTGACCCTAATCAGCAAGAAACAGACCAAGAGTAAAGAGCTTATATCAAAACAATCTTTGGATTTTGTTATACATTTTAGTAAAGAAATTTAAGTAAGCTTATATGATCTACAAGGAATAATTGTAAATACACTCGGATAAAGATGGAAAGAAATCCATCAACGGTAGGAGTTTTAGACATAAAAGTTAACTAGGCAGGCCTTTTGATATCTAGTTGTATTGATTTTATAAGCGTCCTAGATACCCTATTACGTACTAACTTTTTAACGTCATTACATAAGGATTTTCAGAAAGCATTTTCATATTTCAAATAATTTCAATAAATAACTCTTGCTATTGTCCATGACCGCTTGGCAATTTGTTTTATCAAACAATTAATTTACTGAGTTTATATTCTCGTAATATTCAATGATAGAAATACTTCATAAAATTTTAACAGGCTGTTTACTATTCATTGATAATAAGAGCTAATTAGTGTTAAATTATTGTAGATTAATCCCGTGTCTTTTCAAATTAACTTATAATTTGCACCTTTGAGAGTTGGTGAAACTTAACATTTGATTGTTCATAGTTAAATAAGACGGTATCTAATCTATTCTATTCAAATCTGATCTATCTTCAGTTGATGTAAAAGGTAAGAGAAATGACAATTGTAGTATTCATTGTAACGTTGCAATTATTCATTTATTTTTACAAAACAATGCACTTGCCTGCCATCTGCCATTTTCATCAAACTGCCTGGACGGATATTGAAGAGGAAAACATACCTGAAAGAATAACTCGACTTTCCTTTCGTTTTAATTACGAATTATTTTATGCAAATTCTACACGTTTATGATAATGAGTATAATTGCAGTAGTTTTAATAAGTTCTGATAAAATTTTCATAAATCTGCGCATCGCTTTTGAAACAAAACTATTCAAACCTATTTTGTTCATTTTTATTTTCAATGTTATATAAGAGAATCAATTAGAATGTATTTTCCTTTGATTCCATTTTCTCGTATTAATTTTCATAAGTTTAAATTCACACTTTGCTAAAAGTAGTATGCTTGCCTTTTGAAAAGTCTTGTCTTAATTCGTAAAGGAAAGGTATGGCTGATGTGTTTAAAATAAACATTAATGTAAGAACTAACATAACATTTCGTTGTATTATCCACATTTACAAAAAAAAAAAAAAAAAAAAAATCTTGTAATGTGTCGTTGCGATGAACCAATAACAACTTGAGCTTATTACGACTTCCTGTTGTGTTTATGTCCTGTTTTCTTGCGTCTTCTTCAATATATACTAAGGGAATCCGCTCTGTATAGGCCTTATTTTGATCAGTCTTCTGGACAGAAAAGCTGAAATATATATTGGCAATTCACAGGGGTGAATAGATGAGGGTCAATTTTCTTTACTAGAAAGAAAGGCCCTTTTTTTTATTAAAACGAGGTTTGCCAACTTGAAATTTATATAAATACTATGATGTTATGGTTGAATGTATCTTTCTATTTTGCACGATTAACTCCATTTAATATTTGCTAATTTTACATAGGTATTTATGAATATTCTTTAGTTTAGTTATCATGGGTTTTCCTTATTTACATCATTTCTGGCATTATCTTATTTCTTTTTGATAAAAGGTATTCATCATCATCATCATCATATCTTATCTCGCCAACATTGTATCCCACGCATAGCTACCTGATTACGTTCGTAGAAGTCCAAATCTGTACAGATTGGCCCCTGTTCACACCCACGAAGTATATGGTCCATTATATGGATGGAATAAAAAGTACTAATAAGATATTAACTTAATTGGAAAATATTCGAAGGAATCTAATGCACCTCATAACCTAGAACAATCGGAGGGAATGATCATTATCAATTTACGGGAGAAGTGAATTAGGGAAGCAGTACAACAAACATGATAAATGTCTGAGTGTATCTGTCAATGTTTTCCCTTTGGAGAGCAACAGTCCTTTCAGACTACACACAATCTCCAAATGAAATTAATTTTAGATAGATATGTGACTCGTAAATGGCAGTTGTCTTTGTGTCTCTCTTAATTGAGTTTTTCAACCAAGCAAGCGATCATCTATCTCCCGCCTTTCACTTGGTCTCAAAGGAATTGGGAGAAGTGAGGGAGAATGTGTCATCTCCCGAAACAAAGAGACGTTAACAGAACTCATCTCCTGCAAACAAACAAGGAAATGATTGTTCATTCTTTTATCTCTTATAGAAATGATGTTAGAATATCCTGTACTTTGGTGTGCTCTCGTATATCAATGTTACTCTATTTCAGGTTGTGTTAATCACATCATTATTCTTTCATAGCTCTTTGAGTTGTAACTATCTTACGTTCCAAGGCTTTATTAAGGCTCTAAATTTCTGAGGCAAAAATTAATTAATACTGGTAGGAACATCTGATTAAATATATTTCATTCTAGAGAAACGGCATATTACTTTTCATAATCTCATTTCCTATATAAAAATCCATCCTTCCCGTGATTGAAATTCTTTTAATTTCAATCTCATGTCTTCAAGAAAAATTTGCTCTCTCCTAAGTACGATTATTCATTAACACACTCTAAAGGCTCGTCAATACCCGTTATTTCTTGTGTGTGTGCATTTTCATTGAACATTATCTTAGTTTTACTCATAGTCATTTTAAGTCCTACAGTAAAGCTTTCCTAATCCAAATTCTTACAAACTTCTTCTAGGTATGCGGTGAATAATTCATGAGAGATGAGAGTCTCCCTGTCTCAATATGAATATAAATATCAATATATATCTAAATATTATATGTATATATATATATATATATATATATATATATATATATATATATATATATATATATATACAGTATATATAAATATATATACAATATATATATATATATATATATATATATATATATATATATATATATATATATATATGTATGTATATAATATATGCATATTGTATGTATATATATGAGGGAGAGAGGGGGCAAACGAATCCCGTAGATATTGTAGACATGGTACTCAGTTGAGAGAATTTGGAAACGGGCGCACCGGTATACATACAAGCACTCATGCGTGAACTAGGGGAATTAAGTAGATGCATGCATAAAGATCAGAACAATGGAAGTGACATTACCATCTCAACCTAGTCGGGAAGTGCCATGGACACCCCCGTGACGGATGTGACCAAAACAGTGGAAGTGATATATAAAATCCCCGTTTTAATAGGGCAGGTTCCTGAATTTTATAATACACGGTTGGTAGAGGGGTTCTTGTCTATCGATTCCTTCTTGGCAAGCATCGAAGAGGCCACCCCTGGTTGGTCTGACATTACGCGGATTGCCTAAACCATGCAAAAGATGACCGGAGCCGCCGCCACCCGGTTACGAGGAATGGAGACTGACCGCACAAATTAGGAGACATTCAAGAAGGCACTCCTGAAACGCTTCGCTCTTACTAAAGGAGAAAAACGAAGACGGTGGGCAACTCATAGCTCGGATTTGTGGGTGGGAGAGAGCATCGCCCACTACATCGACCGCATAACTGAAGATTACAACAGCATGGCACCCGGCACTGAGAGGACACCGGAGGACAAAGATGATTTTTGCCAAAGGTTGACAATGGAGGCTCTTCACAAGAATGTAGCCGTACTCCTGCTCGGGTCTGGGCAACCCTTGGAAGCTACCATCCCTACTGCACAGAATTAAGACCACGGTTCCTCGCAGAGTTAAACAGTAGGGTTAACACCGCGACCCACTGCTACCACAGATCTCTTTAGTTCCTCTACTTGCTTCGCATAGTGGCGAAAGAACACTCTGGAAGACTTCCAGCCAGAGTATGAACGGAGATGTTCAAAATCCATACAATTAAAGAAATTTAAGGATGAGGCAACTTTCCTCGGATCGTGACCTGCGGGTGTATTGTCAGGATCCGCTCTGCGAATAAAATATGTTGATTCAGAGATAAATTTGAGCCTGATGTTTCTCCCCTGAATAGTTGACCACCCTTGAAGTCTGAAGTTCTATGAAGATAGACCTTTAGGCATTCTACTGGACATAGAGATGCATCTTATTTCAGAGGGCAGATTCTCCAGGGACCCCACCTGTTGGTGGGTAACTCATTCTTGGCGAGAAACGTAGGATCCGGAAACAGGTTCAGTTCTCCCCCAACCAGGAACTGAACACGACCTGCCTCTCTCGAGAGGCTACAATCTCACTAACCCTGGCCCCGGATGCGAGTGCAAAATAGGAAAATAACTTTTTGTGTCAAATCCTTTAACGAACACTCTTCATTGCTCAACAGAGAAGCGAAATGAAGAACTTGTCTAAAGACCATGAAATGGGCTTTGGAGGTGCTGAAGGTCTGAGCCTAGCACAGGCTTTCGGGACTTTATTAAAGATCTCGTTACCTAGGTCGACCTGGAAGGCATATAGAATGGGTCTTGTCAAAGCAGACTTACACGCTGAAATCGTGTTAGCTGCCAATCCTTGACCATGGAGGTGGAGAAGAAAGATAAGCAGAAGTCTGTCAAGATCTCCTGCGGATTCTTCGCCTTGACAAAAGGCCACCCATTTTCTCCAAGATGACTCGTATTGCCTTCTAGTAGATTTGCACTTATATTCCTCAAGGCAGTCTATGCTGGCTTTCGAAATCCCGAAACGCTTTCTCACCGCTAGGGAGAGAAAATCATGAGCTGCAGGGTCCGGGTTTTCTGTAATGAAGCGCAGACAGTTGACTTCTGGACTCGCTAGGTCAGAACTGGATCTGGTAGCGGTACAAACTTCAGCTACAGTTCCAATGCCAGGAGGAACCACACGCTGTTCGGCCACTTGTGGGCCACTATTGCCGCTACCCCTTGAAGGATCTCAGTTTGTTGAGGACCCTCAACAGAAGGTTGTGAAGAGGGAACAGATAAATCTTGGACCATCTGTTCCAGTCGAGGGACATCGCGTCCACTGCTTCCGCTAAGGGGTCCTCGTACGGGGCATGTACAGGGGCAACTTCTTGTTGTCTTTCGTCGCAAAGAGGTCTATCTGCAGTTCTGGGACTGATTCAGAATGAAGGAGAATGATCCTGCGTCTAAGGACCATTCCGACTCTATCGGTGTGAACCTGGATAGAGCGTCCGCTGTCACATTGCGGACTCCTTGAAGGTGAACTGCCGACAGGTACCACTTCTTCTTTTCTGCCAATCGGAAGATGGCCAACATCACCTGGTTGAGAGGTGGTGACCTCGATCCTTGTCGATTCAAGTATCTCACAACTACCTCGCTGTCCATCACCAACCTTATGTGGATCAAGTGACGCGGGGAGACTTTCTTTAAGGTAAGGAGCACTGCCCTAGCTTCTAGAAAGTTTTATGTGAAAGGTCTTGAATAGCTTGGACCAAGTCCCGTGGACTTTTTTCCGATGAGAGTGACCTCCCCATCCCTCCTTCGAGGCGTCTGAGTGAATCGTCACCGACGGGGGAGGTGGCTGAAGAAGAACCGACTTCTTTAGATGTCTGGCTTGGGACCAAGGCCTGAGAAGAGTACTTAGCCGAAGCGGCTGGTCTTCTCAGATCTCTTCGCGCGTTTGATGCATAACTTCTCCAAACTCCGATTGCATCCTTTAGCTGTGCTCTTAGCACTGGGTCTGTCACCGAAGCAAACTGGAGAGAGCGCAGTACCCTCTCCTGCTCGCGTCTTGATATCCTTTCGGAATCTAGAAGTCTCTTGACAGAACCCGCTATCTCCTTCCTTTTCTTCGCCGGGATGGAGAAACGGTGTGACAAAAGGTCCCAGTGGATTACCAGCCACTGGAACTTTTGAGATGGAGAAAGTCGAGACTTTTTTCTGTTGATCTTGAAGCCTAGGTACTCTAGGAACTGGATCACTTGACTGGAAGCTTGCAAGCATTCTGTCTCGGATGCTGCCCACACCAACCAGTCGTTCAGGTAGGCTACTACCTGAATTGCCTTTAGGCGTAATTGTTTGAGAGCTACGCTCGCAAGCTTCGTAAAAATCCTTGGGGCTATGTTTAGCCCGAATGGCATGGCTCCGAAGGCGTATAGTCTTCGTTGTAGCCTGAACCCTAGGTAGGGGGAGAGTCGATGGCTAATTGGAATGTGCCAATAGGCGTCTGACAAGTCTATAGAGACGGAATATGCCCTCTTGGGCAGTAAGGTCCTTATGTGTTGCAGTGTTAGCATTTTGAATTTGCAATTCACTATGAACTTGTTGAGTGGCGACAAGTCCAGAATTACTCTGAGCTTTTCCGAGTCTTTCTTGGGAACACAAAACAGCCTCCCTTAGAAATTGATGGGCTTCACCCATAACGGGGGTGGAGTGTTGGAAAAACCGAAGGCACGGGGGTGGAGTGCTGTACCAGCTCCTGCCCAGTCCATTCTTGAGTAGGCTGTGGGCCCAGGGATCGAAGGTCCACCGATCCCGAAATTTCAGAAGTCTCCCTCCTACCGGTATCACCTCACTTGGACTGCCGTCCTGAGGTCTTGCCTTCCTGACCACGACCACCCCTGAATCCCCTTCCCCTTGAGGGGCGTCTAGACGAGCCTCTGGCTGCTCCTCTAGGCTTTGCTCGAAAGGAAGTAGACTGCCCTTCGAACGCTGGGGTGAATGCCGTGGACTGTGTCGACACGGCCTGGGGTACCCACTGAAAAGTGGTCGGGGTTTGTTCCACAATCTGGGGCACTGGGGGCAATGGCAATTGCAGTTGCTGTTGCTGTCTAACAGGCTTGGCTGGCCGAGACGGTAGCCTAGTCCTCATAGTCTTCCTCTTTGGTTGAGGACCCTCATCCGGGGAAGACTTTCTTTTGATAGCCAGGCCCCACTTCTGGAGAAGGTTTCTATTCTCCAAGGCGGCCTTATCAACAACTTCTTAGACCAAGTCGGTAGGGAAAAGGTCTTTTCCCCAAATGTTGGAGGAGATTAGTTTCCTTGGCTCGTGCCTCACCGTAGCCGAGGTAAACACGAACTCCCTACAAGCTCTCCTTGCCTTGACGAAGCCATAAAGGTCCTTCGTCACTGTGGCCAGATGAGTCTTGGCCACTACCATGAACATTTCATGGACCTTGGGGTCACTTGCCATCGTCTCGAGAGTAGTCTGAAGAGACATTGAGGCAGTCAGTCTTTCTTTTGTAACAAACTCTCTTCGCAAAAGAAAGTCAGACAGCTTAGGGAGGTCCTCGCCGAACTGACGTCCGGCAATATCAGCCTCCAACTTTCCAACTGAGAACGTAAGATGGACGTCCTTCCAGTCTTTGTGGTCCATAGGCAGGGCCAGCGACAAGGGTTTACACTCCTCTAGGGAGGGGCAAGGCTTGCCGGCCTCGACTGCATTTAGTAGAGCCAGAAACCCTTTCTGTAAAAAGGGGAAGGCTCTAGTAGGCGAGGACACAAAGGAAGGGAGCTTCCTGTTCAATGCGGCTACCTTTGAGTTAGAGAAGCCCCTCTCTTTCATCTAGGATGAAAGTAGAGCTTGAGCCTTAGCATGGTCCATCACTATGACCTCCTTCGGCTCTGTCTCCTCCTTTGAAGCTGGTTCCTTCCTCAGCTGGACATAACAGTCCGGATATGATGCCTTGCTGGGCCAGAATTCCGCCTCCTCCAGGGGAACTGAGCCCAGCTTATCCGAGATGACGGTCTTTCCAGTCGTCGTCGGCATGTGCTCAGCATACCTCCATGGGTTAGCATCTGAGCACAAGGGAAGGTCTTTCACATTGAGCTTTTTCTGGGGCCTATGTGATTCTGCAAGGCACTGCATTCGCAGTTCCATTGCAGCCGCCTTCTCCTGATTTTCCTTCTGCATTTGTTGGATCATTCCAACAATAGAAGAGAGGGCCTGTCCCAGCTCTACTGGGAGACCGGCCGATGTTGAGGGAATAGGCTCCGGAATCTGAACCGGAGTAGCCGACACCTCATCGACGTCTACCTCTACAACGTCTGGGGCTTGAACTTCATCCTGGGCTTCTGCCAGGAGGTCTTCCTCCAGACACTCGTCCACATCAGACATCCTGTCATCTAACTGGATGTCTTGTATCGCGACCGCGACTTCAGCATCCACCTGGATCTGAACTTAGGGGATCTCCTCTTGAGGCTGGGGAATCACTGCGTCAGCTGATGCCTTAGGGAAAAGATACGCCCTCATCTTCTCACTTGGAAGATAAGGGCCAGAAGTTTTCTTTTGGAAGCCCCTTACCCAGGTACGAAGCTTCTTCCTAGCTATATCCCTTGATTCCTCCGTCTTAGGGGAATCAAAGGTCTCAGTAATCAGGTTAGTGCACACAGTACATACCTGAGGGTCCCAATACCGGAGATCATCCTTGGAGACAGCGTATGCTGCGTGTCTCCTATAAAACTCATGTCCGCAGAGGTTCTTGCTGCGGACGTTGCAGAAAGCACTTCCGCACTTCGGAGTGTCCTTCTGTAAAGAGAAGAAATTTCCATGAGTATCAAGTGAACTAAGTATCACTGGATATGCATAGTATAGCATAACAATTCAGAAAGGAAAGACACACACTTGTGTTTCCCTCACAACCCATTGCTGCAGCCTTCCAGATAATAAAATCAAATGGTTAATCTCTTCTAGAGTAACCAATGCAAAGTTTCCAAAGGAAACAGGTGGAGCTCACACCTAAGCAATGATTTTAAAAACCTGGATAATAGACAGGAAAGAACTCACTTTCCTATATGTAGGGCAACAGCAAAGGACTGTGCAAGAAAACACAAAAGTGTTAGAACACACAGTGCTA
>NC_090728.1:139289181-139301681 GCF_036898095.1 Palaemon carinicauda
ACACTCTGGAAGACTTCCAGCCAGTGTATGAACGGAGATGTTCAAAATCCATACAATTAAAGAAATTTAAGGATGAGGCAACTTTCCTCGGATCGTGACCTGCGGGTGTATTGTCAGGATCCGCTCTGCGAATAAAATATGTGATTTTCGCTCTGAGTTGATACAGAGATAAATTTGAGCCTGATGTTTCTCCCCTGAATAGTTGACCACCCTTGAAGTCTGAAGTTCTATGAAGATAGACCTTTAGGCATTCTACTGGACATATAGATGCATCTTCTTTCAGAGGGCAGATTCTCCAGGGACCCCACCTGTTGGTGGGTAACTCATTCTTGGCGAGAAACGTAGGATCCGGAAACAGGTTCAGTTCTCCCCCAACCAGGAACTGAACACGACCTGCCTCTCTCGAGAGGCTACAATCTCACTAACCCTGGCCCCAGACGCGAGTGCAAAATAGGAAAATAACTTTTTGTGTCAAATCCTTTAACGCACACTCTTCATTGCTCAACAGAGAAGCGAAATGAAGAACTTGTCTAAAGACCATGAAATGGGCTTTGGAGGTGCTGAAGGTCTGAGCCTAGCACAGGCTTTCGGGACTTTATTAAAGATCTCGTTACCTAGGTCGACCTGGAAGGCATATAGAATGGGTCTTGTCAAAGCAGACTTACACGCTGAAATCGTGTTAGCTGCCAATTCTTGACCATGGAGGTGGAGAAGAAAGATAAGCAGAAGTCTGTCAAGATCTCCTGCGGAATCTTCGCCTTGACAAAAGGCCACCCATTTTCTCCAAGATGACTCATATTGCCTTCTAATAGATTTGCACTTATATTCCTCAAGGAAGTCTATGCTGGCTTTCGAAATCCCGAAACGCTTTCTCACCGCTAGGGAGAGAAAATCATGAGCTGCAGGGTCCGGGTTTTCTGTAATGAAGCGCAGACAGTTGACTTCTGGACTCGCTGGGTCAGAACTAGATCTGGTAGCGGTACAAACTTCAGCTACAGTTCCAATGCCAGGAGGAACCACACGCTGTTCGGCCACTTGTGGGCCACTATTGCCGCTACCCTTTGAAGGATCTCAGTTTGTTGAGAACCCTCAACAGAAGGTTGTGAAGAGGGAACAGATAACTCTTGGACCATCTGTTCCAGTCGAGGGACATAGCGTCCACTGCTTCTGCTAAGGGGTCCTCGTACGGGGCACGTACAGGGGCAACTTCTTGTTGTCTTTCGTCGCAAAGAGGTCTATCTGCAGTTCTGGGACTGATTCAGAATAAAGGAGAATGATCCTGCGTCTAAGGACCATTCCGACTCTATCGGTGTGAACCTGGATAGAGCGTCCGCTGTCACATTGCGGACTCCTTGAAGGTGAACAGCCGACAGGTACCATTTCTTCTTTTCCGCTTGGCGGAAAAGGGCCAACATCACCTGGTTGAGAGGTGGTGACCTCGATCCTTGTCGATTCAAGTATCTCACAACTACCTCGCTGTCCATCACCAACCTTATGTGGATCCAGTGACGCGGGGAGACTTTCTTTAAGGTAAGGAGCACTGCCCTAGCTTCTAGAAAATTTTATGTGAAAGGTCTTGAATAGCTTGAACCAAGTCCCGTGGACTTTTTTCCGATGAGAGTGACCTCCCCATCCCTCCTTCGAGGCGTCTGAGTGAATCGTCACCGACGGGGGAGGTGGCTGAAGAAGAACCGACTTCTTTAGATGTCTGGCTTGGGACCAAGGCCTGAGAAGAGTACTTAGCCGAAGCGGCTGGTCTTCTCAGATCTCTTCGCGCGTTTGATGCATAACTTCTCCAAACTCCGATTGCATCCTTTAGCTGTGCTCTTAGCACTGGGTCTGTCACCGAAGCAAACTGGAGAGAGCGCAGTACCCTCTCCTGCTCGCGTCTTGATATCCTTTCGGAATCTAGAAGTCTCTTGACAGAACCCGCTATCTCCTTCCTTTTCTTCGCCGGGATGGAGAAACAGTGTGACAAAAGGTCCCAGTGGGATTCCCAGCCACTGGAACTTTTGAGATGGAGAAAGTCGAGACTTTTTTCTGTTGATCTTGAAGCCTAGGTACTCTAGGAACTGGATCACTTGACAGGAAGCTTGCAAGCATTCTGTCTCGGATGCTGCCCACACCAACCAGTCGTTCAGGTAGGCTACTACCTGAATTCCCTTTAGGCGTAATTGTTTGAGAGCTACTCTCGCAAGCTTCGTAAAAATCTTTGGGGCTATGTTTAGCCCGAATGGCATGGCTCCGAAGGCGTATAGTCTTCGTTGTAGCCTGAACCCTAGGTAGGGGGAGAGTCGATGGCCAATTGGAATGTGCCAATAGGCGTCTGACAAGTCTATAGAGACGGAATATGCCCTCTTGGGCAGTAAGGTCCTTATGTGTTGCAGTGTTAGCCTTTTTGCAATTCACTATGAACTTGTTGAGTGGCGACAAGCCCAGAATGACTCTGAGCTTTCCCGAGTTTTTCTTGGGAACACAAAACAGCCTCCCTTAGAAATTGATGGGCTTCACCCTTCGGATCACCTATTTTCTCCAATAGTTCTTGAACGTACTCCTCCATAACGGGGGTGGAGTGTCGAAAAAACCGAAGGCAAGGGGGTGGAGTGCTGTACCAGCTCCCGCCCAGTCCATTCTTGAGTAGGCTCTGGGCCCAGGGATCGAAGGTCCACCGATCCCGAAATTTCAGAAGTCTCCCTCCTACCGGTATCACCTCACTTGGACTGCCATCCTGAGGTCTTGCCTTCCTGACCACGACCACCCCTGAATCCCCTTCCCCTTGAGGGGCGTCTAGACGAGCCTCTGGCTGCTCCTCTAGGCTTTGCTCGAAAGGAAGTAGACTGCCCTTCGAACGCTGGGGTGAATGCCGTGGACTGTGTCGACACGGCCTGGGGTACCCACTGAAAAGTGGTCGGGGTTTGTGCCACGATCTGGGACACTGGGGGCAATGGCAATTGCAGTTGCTGTTGCTGTCTAACAGGCTTGGCTGGCCGAGACGGTAGCCTAGTCCTCATAGTCTTCCTCTTTGGTTGAGGACCCTCATCCGGGGAAGACTTTCTTTTGATAGACAGGCCCCACTTCTGGAGAAGGTTTCTATTCTCCAAGGCGGCCTTATCAACAACTTCTTTGACCAAGTCGGTAGGGAAAAGGACTTTTCCCCAAATGTTGGAGGGGATTAGTTTCCTTGGCTCGTGCCTCACCGTAGCCGAGGTAAACACGAACTCCCTACAAGCTCTCCTTGCCTTGACGAAGCCATAGAGGTCCTTCGTCACTGTGGCCAGATGAGTCTTGGCCACTACCATGAACATTTCATGGACCTTGGGGTCACTTGCCATCGTCTCGAGAGTAGTCTGAAGAGACATTGAGGCAGTCAGTCTTTCTTTTGTAACGAACTCTCTTCGCAAAAGAAAGTCAGACAGCTTAGGGAGGTCCTCGCCGAACTGACGTCCGGCAATATCAGCCTCCAACTTTCCAACTGAGAACGTAAGATGGACGTCCTTCCAGTCTTTGTGGTCCATAGGCAGGGCCAGCGACAAGGGTTTACACTCCTCTAGGGAGGGGCAAGGCTTGCCGGCCTCGACTGCTTTTAGTACAGCCAGAAACCCTTTCTGTAAAAAGGGGAAGGCTCTAGTAGGCGAGGACACAAAGGAAGGGAGCTTCCTGTTCAATGCGGCTACCTTTGAGTTAGAGAAGCCCCTCTCTTTCATCGAGGATGAAAGTAGAGCTTGAGCCTTAGCATGGTCCATCACTATGACCTCCTTCGGCTCTGTCTCCTCCTTTGAAGCTGGTTCCTTCCTCAGCCGGACATAACAGTCCGGATATGATGCCTTGCTGGGCCAGAATTCCACCTCCTCCAGGGGAACTGAGCCCAGCTTATCCGAGATGACGATCTTTCCAGTCGTCATCGGCATGTGCTCAGCATACCTCCATGGGTTAGCATCTGAGCACAAGGGAAGGTCTTTCACATTGAGCTTTTTCTGGGGCCCATGTGATTCTGCAAGGCACTGCATTCGCAGTTCCATTGCAGCCGCCTTCTCCTGATTCTCCTTCTGCATTTGTTGGATCATTCCAACAATAGAAGAGAGGGCCTGTCCCAGCTCTACTGGGAGACCGGCCGATGTTGAGGGAATAGGCTCCGGAATCTGAACCGGAGTAGCCGACACCTCGTCGACGTCTACCTCTACAACGTCTGGGGCTTGAACTTCATCCTGGGCTTCTGCCAGGAGGTCTTCCTCCAGACACTCGTCCACATCAGACATCCTGTCATCTAACTGGATGTCTTGCATCGCGACCGCGACTACAGCATCCACCCGGATCTGAACTTAGGGGATCTCCTCTTGAGGCTGGGGAATCACTGCATCAGCTGATGCCTTAGGGAAAAGATACGCCCTCATCTTCTCACTTGGAAGATAAGGGCCAGAAGTGTTCTTTTGGAAGCCCCTTACCCAGGTACGAAGCTTCTTCCTAGCTATATCCTTTGATTCCTCCATCAAAGGTTTCAGTAATCAGGTTAGTGCACACAGTACATACCTGAGGGTCCCAATACCGGAGATCATCCTTGGAGACAGCGTATGCTGCGTGTCTCCTACAAAACTCATGTCCGCAGAGGTTCTTGCTGCGGACGTTGCAGAAAGCACTTCCGCACTTCGGAGTGTCCTTCTGTAAAGAGAAGAAATTTCCATGAGTATCAAGTGAACTATGTATCACTGGATATGCATAGTATAGCATAACAATTCAGAAAGGAAAGACACACACTTGTGTTCCCCTCACAACCCATTGATGCAGCCTTCCAGATAATAAAATCAAATGGTTAATCTCTTCTAGAGTAACCAATGCAAGGTTTCCAGAGGAAACAGGTGGAGCTCACACCTAAGCAATGATTTTAAAATCCTAGATAATAGACAGGAAAGAACTCACTTTCCTATCTGTAGGGCAACAGCAAAGGGATGTGCAAGAAAACACAATAGTGTTAGAAGACACAGTGCTGTACCAAAACCCTTACCATAGTTTTCTTCTTACTGTATATGTTATACTGAAGAATACTAGTACAGTATAGGGGGATACGTGCCGGCCAGCACTTGCCGGCCGGCACACACCACAACTAGCTTTAAAGTATACTACTTAACAGCTATAAGGCGGCAGCACTCTGGTTCAAATGCATGTGCCGGCCAGCAGCAACTGCTGGCCGGCAACAGCCAATGTCGGCCGGCAATGGCTGCCGGCCGGCAACTACACAAGGTAATACCCAGCTGCCGGCCACACTCTTGGTGACCGGCAGACAAGGGCTGACATAAGCCGGCCGGCAAAGGTACAAGACCGATGCCAGCCGGCAGCAAAAGAACCAGAGGACTACACCTGCCCGGCTGCCGGCCTCATAGGCCGGCAGCCGGGTCGGGTACAGCACTAGAAGAAAAATAGAATGGATGCCGGGATAAGAGTGTACACAACCTCCAAGCCCGGCAACCGAAAGAGTGCATATAAGGAAGGGGAGAAACTAATTCAGGCTTCCTGACCAATGCCGTCTGGCTCTACAGGCAGGCATGGATGAGGGACCAAGAGAGGTCCGGGCAGCACTCGAAAACATAAGACCCTTGCCGGCCGGCAGCTCTGCCGGCCGGCAAGGGGCTGAGTCAATTCCACATCCTAACCTATACTAGGTCCAGATGTAGAACGACGTACAGTACAGTAATGGCTAGGCCATTACGGAGAAAGAGGGGGAAGGGACAAGAGGGTCCTACCGACCTTGCTTTAGTGACAGATCACCTGCAGCCAAGAAACTTATCTTAGCCTAAGGTAGATCTAAGGGGGAAGGCCAGCAATACTTGCCAGCTCCCAGAGCACCAAAGCAAGGAAGGTGTTGCTACTCCCAGGGAAAGAAACTTATCCTCCCCCGAGAACAGCAACAAGGACTAGTCTGGTAGATCACAAAAGAAGGAATCATATCCACAGAAACCTTCGGTAGTGACCTAAGGGGGCTAAGCTCCCTTTGTCTGTGTCAGGCCAGCGAGGGGGACTCTGCCCCAAGCCAGACAACACAGACTCAGACTAAAAAACTCTGTTGTTCTGTCCCTCTTTGAACCATACTACAGGAACAGGAAGGTACAGTAACACCCCAGTATAGTTTTATCGAAAATAAATTCGGAAAAAACCACTTAGGGATAAGCCCAAGGCTTAAACAGAGGGAAAGGGATTGCATACCTTCTCCGAAGAAAAGAAAGCAACCGGGGAGTATGATAAAGTATACTAAGGCTCCATAAGCAACTAGCCTAGGCACCAAGAGAATCGATTACCTAAATCACCGAAACTCACTCGTATACTATCTTGGAAATATTCCACACAGTCTTAAATGTATAAAACATAGCCTAAAGCTTCAATAAAATTTTTATTACACTCGGAAAAACCAAATCATGCATGAGGTACTAGGACCAAACGACTAGGCTACATGGCCTAGCGTAGGCCAGAATGGCAAATACTTCGCCAAATTAATACTAAGCACGAAAGGAAATCCTATGTAATGCTAAACAGCTAAAATTTATTAAAGCAAAACAACCAGGAATGTCGCTCTGACTAACTAAACTTATACCTAGCGAGCGACAGTGTCCAGGACGCCTCTGGTAGGCTACGGCTCTTGTATCAAAGATTAATCCTATTAATCACTCTAAATTTTACCAAGAGCCTACATTTATACATAAAAGACATTATACTCCACTTATCAGAGGCCGTCGAAGACGGAGAAGCCATGAAAAAGTAGAATAAATCCAAGATTTGCGAGAAACACAGGAAAAAACACCGAGTTGTTAAGCTACGCAAAAAGGAATACAGATGGCGCCAGGATTGGCGCCAGGCACGCATACGAATCGGAGGATAGGGAAGCCTTGGGAGCGGCTGCCCTTTTCTTTCCCGAATTAGTTTCTTGCCAATCCCTCCTACGAGACGAAATCTCTGTCCAGGATGCAGATTGCCATGTGGCGTGTCAAGAATACGTCCTCTGATATGTCGCGATATCCCTTTCACGAGGGATACTCGCTCCAGGAGTTAGAATTCTGGTACCTTAAGGTAAATTCTCTGGGAATATCGCCGTAGTTGTAATATACCCTAGGAAGCTACCCTATAGGAACTTCCATCAGGACGACATGGCTTGAGCCCAAAAATGTATATATATGCATATATATATATATATATATATATATATATATATATATATATATATATATATATATATATACATATATATATATATATATATATATATATATATATATATATATATATATATATATATATACATATATATATATATATATATATATATATATATATATATATATATATATATATATATATATATATATATATATATATACATATATATATATATATATATACATATATATATATATATATATATATATATATATATATATATATATATATATATATATATATATATATATATTTATATATATATATATATATATATATATATATATATATATATATATTCATATATATATTTATGTATATATACATATATATATATATATATATATATATATATATATATATATATATATATATATATATATATATATATATATATATATATATATATATATATATATATATATATATAACCTGGTTATACCAAATGGAATTGCCAGACCTAACAAAAATCGAAGCTTGTTTCCCTAGGGTAGGGGGACTGGGTTAGAAGGGTTTAATACAAAATCTACAAAAAGAGTTATGTGATTCATGGTTGAATCTGTGTGCTTGCGCATGTGTGTGCATATCTATCTGAATATTTAGCGGCAATTTTTAACGGATCGCGTACACTATAGCCAATTTCTTTTAATGAGGCGCATTTGCACCGACACGCAGCGGTGCCCTTTTAGCTCGGAAAAGTTTCCTGATCGCTGATTGATTAGAATTATCTTGTCCAACCAATCAGTGATTAGGAAACTTTTCCGAGCTCAAAGGGCACCCTTGCGAGTCGGTGCAAATCAGCCTCGCTAAAAAAAATGGACTATAGTATAGGGTATTGTAGTTAGCCATCACACTTGTTGATCTCTCAATAAAACAGGATTCTCTGCAATTAGGGAACAGCATGAAATGTAAGCATTTGTGCTAAATTAAGCAATTTCAACCATCGTTAAATTATTCAACAATCCCAGATCCCTTAAAATTGTTGCAGCATGGAGGGGACTACCGTATGTTTTGTCCAATCTTATTTAGTTTAGCTTTTGACTTTTACCATAATGGTTAGCATTTACTTTAGCAAACTTCGTATAAATTATATATATATATATATATATATATATATATATATATATATATATATATATAAATACACACACAATATATATATATATATATATATATATATATATATATATATATATATATATATTATATATAAACACTCATATAAATACATATATACATACATTATATATATATATATATATATATATATATATATATATATATATATATATATATATATATATATATATATATATATATATATATATATATATATATACTGTATATATATATTTAAATTGCGATATACTAGTTTGGCATCCTCGAATTTTATACGAATACATATGTTTGTATGTATTCAAGTTTAAAGTCTTAAAGGCTACTCATGATTGGCTGGGGCAAGGGACAGTGCCATTTCCCTAACAAACAGGACAATGCTCATGAGAATGACCATGTATTTGATCAGCGGCCAAGCCCCCTCTCCACCCAAGCTAGGACCAGGGAGGGCCAATCAATGGCTACTAAAGACCCAGAAATTAGACTTTTAGGCTCCCCCAAACCCCCACCCCCACCCCCCCCCCCATCCTTAGCTCACAAGAATGGTGAGATTGCAGCGATCAAAGACACTAACGAGTTTAAGCGAGACTCGAACCCCAGTCTGGAATACACCAGTCAGGGACGTTATCACATCAGCCACCATATCATTTTATCAATGTTCCCCTTTAGCCAGAATATATTGACAAAAAAATTCACTATTTTTGCCCAATTTTAAATAGTTTAATGTCCTCATGAGGGCGCTTATATATACCATAGTGTTTTCTAATTAGTCTAATATAGAATTATTTTTATGCATAAAAATAAATTATCATCTGGTAACTGTATTCCTGGTGCACTGGAAATTAAAGATAAAAGACACCAGGACTTCTTCATTCAGTCTCTTTGCTAATAAGAATGTGACAATTGCAATGGAAAAAGTTAAACAAAAGCAATTAAATGAAGAATTCATGGAAAAGAATTGACATCAGTAAAAGACAGATAAAGGTCTTTGGAACTTTCAAACAAAAATCTTAGGAATTCCTAATGTCTTCCTCTTAACGAACGAATTATCTTGAATTCCTTGCTTCACTCGAGAAAATAAAAAAAAAATACTATTAACTTGTGAATGCCTTTCTCATGTTATCGTTCTCCATCTCTCCTCCGCCTTAAACAGTACAGCTGGACACAGGAGTCCCTGGCACACCAGGCTCCCAAAAGTACATCCTACCACACCGATATTTCATGGCGAGTAACGAAACAAATTGTGTAGGAACTTAGAAAGAGATGGCAGAGGTGGCGGGCTGGGTTAACACAGGCACTCGCCGGGCAGTAAGGGCGTGGTTGGGTGCACTTCCTCAGAGTGAGGTGTACCGAGGATTTCTGTTTCCAACTGTACAATTAAGAAACATCGGCACTGAGGGTGAATAGTGCAGAACTAGGTTAAATTTTCTAAGTCCATTGATTGGTACCATAAATTAATGTGTGTGTTTCTACAACTTTTTTCTTCGTTATCACATTCAGCTTTTACACGAAAGTTTCATCTTCTAGGAAGAATGAAAAATTAGGAGGAACCAAAAGTTGATAGAATCACAAATGAGGTATATTAGTAAAGTTGTGAGTGAACATGAGGCTGAGTGTATGTAACATAGGCTTAGGTGAGGAATATAGCTACGAAGTAAAGACTAGAAGGAACAATAGGTTGATATATGACTCTTAACGTAGAAGATTTAGAGATAAAGTAGCCCGACTTGAAAGGAGTGGATTTGGTTTAAACATTTACTATAAAATAATATTTGCTTTTTGAGAGTTGAGGGGGAAAAATTACAAAGAAATCTTTGTTTTATGAAGAAATTTAATAAAGATGATGCAGAGATTTTACGGTAAGGTAATTTTACAGCGGAGTATGCAGTCAAAACAAGTGTATCTATACATGTTCATGTACAAAACTTGCCAATAAAGGGCATTTATTTAAAATTGACAGTGTCACATATATTATTACTACTATCATTAGCTAAGCTGCAACCTTATAAGACCAAAGACTCCAACAAGGAAAAATAGCCCAATGAGTTAAGGAAACAAGGACATAAATAAACAAAATAGGTAATGAACAATCAAAATAAAATATTTTATGAATAGTAACAATATTATATAGATCATTCATACAAATACAAAAGCTTGAAAAGGAGAGAAATAACATAGAATAGCGTGCCTAAGTGTACCCTCAAGCAACAGAACTCTACCCCCCAGACAGTGGAAGACCATAGTACAGTGGCTATGGAATTACCCAGGGCTGAAGAACAATGGCTTGATTTTGGAGTGTCCTTCTCCTAGAAAAAGGTGTTTTCCATAACTAAAAGTCTCTTTTCTACCCTTACCAAGAGGAAAGTAGTCTTTGAACAATTACAGTGCAGTAGTTAACCTATTGAATGAAGAAGAATTGTTTGCAATCTCAAATGTTGTCAGATTTATAACAGGAGGATGGGGAAAAGAATAGGCCAAACTATTCAGTGTAACAGTGTAGGCAAGGGACAAATGAGCCGTTGCCATATAGAACGATCCAATGTAGTACTGCCTGGCTAGTCAAAGACCCAAATAAGTCTCTAGCTGTAGTATCTCAACGTGGGACTGGTACCATGGTCAACATACTACCTACTAACTCGCACAAATTCTTAAAACCGAATCATAAAAATACCAAATTCCATTATCAAAATAACAGATTAACATGAACAAACTGCCATTCCCATGTCCATTGCCTTTCGAAATGAGCGTACATTATAGGTAAAGTTACCAGGAAACCAGCAATTCTACTGGATTGTCAGGTTGGCTGCCCAACACATACAAAGCTGATGTAATTCTAAGCGAGAGATCAAATTCTATTACAGATTCAGGCCTATATTCCCTTGGGTAGGAAGGTTATGCTTCCATATGATTCCGATTTTGTTTTGGATCTAAATCATGAATTGGAAATTAAATGACTTCTCTTACATAGGGAGTAAAGGAATAAACCGCAGGCACAGTATTACGTACTATGCAATATTGCAAATTTAAATGTATATATTTTAACATGTGAAAATATATAAGGCAAGGCTATAAAAACCACCAAAATCTTTATCTAAAGGTTTAGAATGATAATCATAATTAGATACACTACATTTCTCGATTTAAATGTAGTTTATCTAAATCATAATGTAGCCACTTCACGAAACGGACGAGGATTTTGTTTCCATATATATAAGACTATGGATTTAATTATCTTAATGTAATATTCCTAACTCATAAAGGGAGATTTAACACCTCAACATTACGTAATTTACAAAACCTTCCTTTGTTAAAAATAAAATAACATGTTACTGGCTAGTACAGTTTTAATGCGTTTGCCTAGCACTAATATGACAGCAGATCGATCCTGGCCTAGGACTATGAATTTAAACAGTTTACTGGAGAGGTTACTATTGTGGCTGGGCACCACAATGGGGGGTTGGGCTTGTGGTGAGCATCTATTCTGATGATTCAGGAACTGAAACCAGACGCCTTTAACTTTATTATTATTATCATTATTATTATTATTATTATTATTACTTAGCTAAGCTACAACCTTGGTTGGAAAAGCAGGATGCTATCAGCCCTGGGGCTCCAACAGGGAAAATAGCCCAGTGAGGAAAGGAAAAAAGGGAAATGAAATATTTTAAGAAGAGTAACAACGTTAAAATAAACATCTCCTATATAAACTGTAAAAACTTTAACAAAACAAGAGGTAAAGAAATAAGATAGAAGAGTGTGCTCGAGTGTACCCTCAAGCATGAGAACTATAACACAAGACAGTGGAAGACCATGGTACAGAGGTTATGGCACTACCCAAGACTAGAGAACAATGGTTTGATTTTGAGCTGTCCTTCTCTCAGAAGAGCTGCTTACCATAGCTAAAGAGCCTCTTCTACCCTTACCAAGAGGAAACTAGCCACTGAACAATTATAGTGCCGTAATCCCTTGAATGAAGAAGAATTGTTAGGCAATCTGTGTTGTTAGGTGTGTGAGGACAGAGGAGAATATGTAAAGAATAGGCCAGACTATTCAGTCTGTGTGTAGATAAAGAGAAAATGAACCGTAACCAGAGAGAAGGATCTAATGAATTATTATCAGGCCAGTGAAAAGATCCCATAACTCTCTAGCGGTAGTATCTCAAAGGGTGGCTGGTGCCCTGGTCA
>NC_090728.1:139306681-139309181 GCF_036898095.1 Palaemon carinicauda
ATGCTAACTAATGCTTTATTTTGTTTGAATTTCTGTGACTTTCTTGCTTGCAAGTCCTTGTATATAAACTATGTTTGTTTAATAAAGTTTAGTTGCATTCATCTTGCCTCTCAGTTATCACCTAACGTCTCACTCGCCCAGCATTTGCCTGCTATAGTAGGGCGCGTCGGCAACAGTTTGCGTGGGTATATTTTGCACATGTTGTCTGTTACTTCATTATTCAAGTCATTGTTGCCAGATGGAAAAATTTCCCCAGTGTTCTTCCTAAACTATGGTGTAGGTTTTTTATTAAGCTTGATACAAATCTACGCTACAACATGAATAAAACCAAATTTAGCATTGGAAAAAAAATGTACTAATGGTTTTTCTATTTTCATTTAAGATCATTTTGTTGTACTTCCATCCTTCTCAAAGAATTTGGGATCTCACAATCTGGTAACGCCGACTCGTGTTTTCAAAACAATCGAAGCAATGCTGTCGCCATATGTAAACCAAGTAGCAAGAGTTGAATATATTGCCCCTTCAGAATAAAGTATCGTTAAATGGTGCATTTTTTATCGCATTTATTAAAGCTAGGGTTGTAAATTGAATGTATAGGTGATGATAACATGCAGAACTTCATGACCATGTGTACTTTATCAAAGTACAAGATTATACATTGCAATACGGCCTAGTAAAGGCCAAGACCACTTCGAGTGGCCCTTATTTTACTAATATACGCTCAAACTGTTAAATCTAGAAACAAACATAAAATCAAATGCAGAAGAAAAACAGAGCGTCTTTTCTGACTTTATATCTATGTGGTATGAGTAAAATATGGCCCTTAACAAGATTAAATAATACTAGACCACCCACCAGACCACCCACCACTAACCTTCTCCCCCTAGTTTAGTCTTACGCACAGGTTCTATTTCGGATGAGTCTTTCACGTCTTCTGCAAGTTATATTTGCAATATTATATACACAGTAAATACCTAACCTTAACTTGCATTTTGTATATGCGTGTAACCTAACCTTAACCTTCATTTTGTAGATGTGTGTGAAGTCTTACAAATGGCTACATTTTAACGGAGATATACGCAGTCGAGTGTTTAATAATAGTAATAAATATTACATATACAGTATGTACTAAATTTTGTATTAACTCATCGTCTTGTAAGGAAGAGGGTCCTCAGCTTACGAGAAAATAAATGAACAAGCTATATAAGTTTGAATAAGAATACAGGTAGTCTAACAATCAATAAGACTTAATATAAATATATGGAAAATCCCTATATTAATAATAATTGACCAATTATTTGATAACTGTTATAGTAACATACAACCCAAGTCGAAATACCGAATCCCTTAGTTTTTTTTTTAGCTAATTAGTTGGGTGCGTCGGCAATAGATGCCGCTGATCAGGCGCAAGGTTTTTTTTTTTATCTTATACGTAGGATTTCCTGTCTGTTTGTAGACAGAGGGAAAAGCCAGTGAAAATATGTAGGCAATGATGATCCCCATTGGCCTAGAACTCTAGATATTCAACAACCAGCTAAGAAAAGACTACTTAAATTTCCAGTCATTTGCAACAAACTCGAGCTAGATCTGCGAAGCAATCAGTAGGTGGGATGGATGTAAAGATCAGCATCACCTGCACTAGGATTAAGCATTTTTTAAATGTCATGCAGATTTAACAAAAGTCATGAACACTACCCAGAGGAACGTAGATTAATTCAACACGTAGCCTAATATTAAGTTCATCTTAAACCTTCTTCCTCGATATCCACACGCCTGCTTCTGTAACTTTACTTCCCTAAGTCGTCATAATCTCTGCTCAGACTTGGAACCCTTTCCTCATAATTCTACTCGGCAGTTTCTAAAGAATTTCTAAAACCTCCTTCCCGGTTCTGCCTTTAGTATTAAGTTATTTGCAAATACACGTATCCCATACCTGCTTACGGACACATACATATACACAAATGACAATAGCACCGACTACACACACAGACAAATAAATTTATAAAAAACACGTAAAATATATACTGTATATATATATTATATATATATATTATATATATATATATATATATATATATATATATATATATATATATATATATATATATATATATATATATATATATATATATATATATATATAAATATATCATATGTATAAAAATTTCTATATGTATACATAAACGTATATATAGATATACATACACAAATAGTATATGACAAGAAACAACGTACCAGCCATCCCTTCTTGATATGAGAAAGATGAGAGGCATGATGGAAAATTCCCATTCCGATATTTCAATTTCACATGCAACTGCAAGCAGGATACAGCCGCGTAATGAGAAAACGCAAATACAAATATCGTACACGAATTGCACAAAACCTATCTGGTTATACGAACAGAACCTATTTTACGTAAAGGACACAAGTGTATCAAAATAATACACCCCAAGTATGGAAACCAATAGACTTTGTGAATACAATTTCTCTTATAGCTCAA
>NC_090728.1:139316681-139319181 GCF_036898095.1 Palaemon carinicauda
GATATCTAGACAAAATTATCAAACACTGTATCCTAGAGAAACTTCTTTTTAATCCCTGTGGTATAGACATTTGTGTTCAAGGCTTTACTTTTCCATATTCTTTAAATGGCAAGGAAAGACAGCTTCATTTTTTAATGAATAAAGAATGTACTAAATAATTACAGATTGCTTAAGGCCTAGTATGTAAATTAAGACGAAAAACTAAATAAATGCTTCATATTCTACACGGAAATAAACGCAAAAATAATTATATAAATACCAATGGGAGAGGTCGGCTCATCAGCGAGCGAAATACGTTCCGTCTGCGCATGACGTCACACCTCGTATAGTCTCCCTTGACAGCATTGACTGACAGGTATACGTAGTAACACGATGCAAGGATACCTTTCCAAAATAAAAATACTCCTTAAAATTTTATTTCTATTTTTTTTTTATTAAAGTACAGATTATCCTTAGGGCAGACCATACATCAAAGTTTAATAATATTCTGATGCTTCTAAACATAGTCATAGGGTATAGATGTATCTTAAAAGGGAACACAAATACTGTAATGTATTGACTGCCACTTGGTACTAAATCCTACACAACGAGTTAAGGATTCTCATTTTAATCCTAACAGATTAACAGGACAAAGTGATGGAATTCAGATAAGCATGGGTTTGTTTCTCACCGAGCCAGGTTTGCACCCCAGGAGGAAAAATTAAGTTGTTGTTTTCATGGTTTTTCTACTGTACTCCTGCAAGTCCTCTGTTTCTTTTTACTTATGTCGATAATGTTGTTGAAGTGCCGCATTCTAAAAAACACTGGTATTTTGGTCAAAAATTCCACAACCTCGTCAGGAACACCAGTGACAGCAGATTTCATTTCAGCAGCATTGTTTTTATGCATTCTGTTCCTGGTCTAAGCCCATACCCATGCATTGCTCAAAAAATTTATCTACAAATTTTTAGTTTAGAAAAAAAAGATCGTCGGATGGTGCATAGAGTTTTCCTTCACTGATATAATGGACCCATGTCGCTGACGTCTTACTATCAACAATATACACTAAATTTGGATATTTAAACAAAAACTTTTTTCACTACATATCCACCGATATATCTTAAGGACTATTCCTCGATAACAGATCCTGTGGTGTCAATGGATTTCTGACATTTGGCAAATTCTGTTTCCTCAGGGAACATTTCGTCATTCTTAAGATCCACATCAAATTAAAGGTCTCTAAAAATGATGTTTGTCATACATATTTCTAAGGCCAGTTCCCTGTCATTGAAAGATTTATCAGGTCCATTTCCATCACGTTCAGATGATACCATTTCATGGGATAACGGGTCAAGGTTTTCATTTGCCTTATCGCTAACAAGTTCAATATCCCTACTTAGCAAAAAGTTTTTCAATCTGTACTTGAAATTAACTGCATCGGGATGATCATAAGAACCCCTCATCTGCCTAATACATCCAAAAAAATTTCAAGACAGTCTTGATTCAATCTCCTTGTCATAATAAAAGAAATTTCCTTACTGTTTTAGCATGTTATTTAACCCAATCATTGAGTGACAAGATAATATCACACCTTTTTGGAATTTGTAAAGGCAATTAAATTTTGGATTTTTTACCCTCATTCCCAGCCTAGCATCAACCATTCTTTTTAGAACACTTTTCTGGCTATCCAAATCTCTCACAAATGCATTGCTGGCTTTTATGTCTCCTAACATCATAGAAGAATTCATGACATTGAACCATTCATTTACTGTAGCTATAAAATCGGCAGTTTCCTTCCAATTGTTCCTCTCTGATAAAGCCCCTTTCTCCTAAAAAAATACAATGCCTTAGCACATGACTTTGAAAGTAGCTGTGCAGCATACTTACACGCTGTCTTTGTAAGCCACTTACATTGATATGTGTTTTATTAATCTTATATGCTAAGGCATACTCTGATACGGTTTTCATTAGCATTTCACGGACATGGGCATCAGATACGCTATATCCATTTTCCATAAGAAAACCGTGGTCCAGAAAATTATTTATAATTAACTTTATCATATGGGGAGCATCAGCAAATATGAAGACATTCCTGTCAACACATGGATTTTTAAAAAAAGACTTTCTGGGTTAAGGGGATCAATCCCGAATTCTTTCCAAACCCTCAAATTAGTAGATCCGAGATCATGGACAATTGCCACGACGGCAAATCCAGCCTTTTCAACATTTACAATGATATCAGTCAGTTTTTTTTTTTTTTTTGCACATTTGAGTCATCATATTGGTAGTATATGGGTTGCTTCCAGGTTGCCGTCAAACCTCTTAACATAACCACTTGAACTTTATCATGAGGTTCATACAAAAACATCCATCCCTTTGTCATAAATCCACTTACTAGAAATATTCATTTCATCAAATGAAATAACGGCAAGTTTTTCAATTTCCGTCATTGTTTCTGATTTTGCCTTCATCAGTGACAGAACCGAATGCAAAATATCCGGCTCACTTTTGAGATTTTGCG
>NC_090728.1:139324181-139329181 GCF_036898095.1 Palaemon carinicauda
AGGCGAGATATAATCATATTTTAACTAATATTTACTAAGATGAAAAATGCTTGCAACATTTCATATGGTATGCTACTGCCTTAAGGGTTTAATGTGGCTCGTGTTAGGATTTTTAATTCGTCTCGTCATCGTTAAAACTTTAGCAACATTAATGTTACTTGTGGGAAACATAATGGGTACATCGACATACGAGACGCCATCGCACGTCACATACTATATCTTCAGTATTAGATAAAAACATAATGGATGGTTTGTCATTTATGTTGGTATGAAAATAACATATACTAAAAAACTGAACTGTACAGAGCTCATGTATATTGCTCCATAGACCAAAGATCTCATTACGACGGGACTTTTGCGAATCACTTTGAATAGTTAAAAGTTTCACTACAAATTTCATTTGAATAGATACTCGTCAGAACGCCAGCCAGGCAAGCCCAACACCCAAACCCCGTGCTGGCCAACCACAGAAGTAGCCTGGCCAGTAAACAGCTTATACTCACTTCTTAAGGCGGGACTATCTGCTGTCTTTGACAACGCAAGGAAAATATCCAACGATCAGGCGGGGAGATTTCAACAATGTTACATTTCTAACGACTATAAAAAAAGAAAGAGAGAGAGAGAGAGAGAGAGAGAGAGAGAGAGAGAGAGAGAGAGAGAGAGAGAGAGAGAGAGAGAGAGAGAGAGAGAGAGAGAATAACCATATTACTCTTTGTTTATATGTCCTCAGGAAGGGAATTTTTTGTTCTTGTGTTCCACAAACTACTGGTTTGTTTGTAAGTTCGACTAATTTTGTTTAGGCGTTTCATTACATCCCGGTACCCATCATGACTAAAAGCTCTTTATCGGGCAGGTGTCGTAAGCTGTAAGACTGAAAATTCCGCATAAAATGTTAAACAATACATGTGCAAGCACTCCTCTGTACAATTTAATGTTCACCAATAATTAGCTGTTTCCACACACAACTCCTGGAAAGGTGACGAGGGGGTGGAGGTGTGGCCATTTTGTTAATAAGTTGGCAAGGGGAGGGGGGGGGGTGCTGGGAAGGAATCCCTTTCATCAATATGTAATATTTTCTTATAGGGATGGTTCCAAACAAGTTTCGATTTTAGTCACCTCTTTTTTTTATCTTTCTACCCATCCACATCCCGTTAACAATGAATTTAACTATTATTCTCCCTATTATATGACACCAAACTATGCCCATGTAATGAACATAACGAGTGTATCACTCATTGTCCCCTCACAAATTATGCCCAGTTTCTTTTTATTACTATCTACATTTCCTCTATGAAAACATAAGTCGCTACTTCCGGAAATTCTTCAAAAGAATCCTCAATAATTACCGAACAATTTTGACTGGGGGGCAACAGTTCTCTAATACGTACTGTATAATATCCCTGTTATCTATTACCATGCATATATATATATATATATATATATATATATATATATATATATATATATATATATATATATATATATATATATATATATATATATATATATATGTTGCTAAGGTCATCACTGCCACCGATAAGAAACATCAGCATCTTTGGCAAAGTTTGGTGGTTTATATAATACCACAAAACTGAATTTTCGGACCCCTTTACTTCCATGAGGAAAACAAAATACTTCAATTTGAATGCAGAAAACATGATTGTCACGCGTGAAAAAAAAGGGGGTGGGTGCCGGTATGCATAATGTCCTCAATGTATAGAGAACAAAATACTATCGACAAAAATTCCCTGGTCAAACATTCCAAACCTGCGCTTCGTGATGCTCCTTTTCGCAACTTGCTCGAGGGATGGTTTATGAAATGGCTAACCACGTTACCCCGTTTGTTGCCGATGATTTCACAAGTTTTACTTTAAGAGGAAGATTAAAGCTAATTGAATTCGTAATCTCATCAAAAGTGCTAATGTCATTTGCGACTGTATACCCTGAGCGATTAACGATAAGAGAATCGCTGTATTCACACTGCCAGTGTTACTAATGAAAACCACTAAGAGTGAATATTTACGAAACTTTATTAACCGATGCCAGATAAAGATTTATTTCGCTACTTGTATTCCGGACTCTAGTGGGAATCGCATCCCGGGTCATGGTCAACAATAATGTTCTATAATGATTAATAAACTGCTTCATCTACGGTTTTTTTTTTTTTTTTTTTTTTTTTTTTTTTTTTTTTTTTTTTTTTGTTCCGATAATAATTCAATGGAAAAGCTTCATGGCTATTTTTATCAAAATGAGCTTTAAATAAATCCATAGTACGATGACCAGTACAAAAATAACAAACAGTAGCAATATTGATATAAAGAAAAACAAGAAAAAACAACAACAACAATTACAAATATGAACGACCATAAGGATAATAGGTTAGCAATATTGATATAAAGAAAAACAAGAAAAAACAACAACAATAATTACAAATATGAACGACCATAAGGATAATAGGTTAACACTCACCGTCAGCCAGAGAAAGCGACGGCTGTCCACCAGATGGAGACTCCAGTGACCAGTCACTCCACTTGTTTCAAGACTGACTTTCCCGAGAGACACTTTTAGCCTTTTGGTGACCTTTATTTTAGATACACTCCGTATAGATGATTCCCACCTATGGTGAATGATTGTAATATTCTACCAACTCCTGCAGATCTATCAGATGAGAAAAATAATAGATACCAGTTAGTCTGTAAATGGTGGAAGACTAAATTCAATGATCCTAAATTGAGTAAAAATTGTCCCAATGGACCTTAACATATATTCAACTAAAACCTTAATAATTCAAAAGATTTTATAAGGACAACTTACTTTCATTTTACTATTACAATCGACAGGATATAACATCACCTCCCAAAATTGCTCAAAACCCTCAAATTTCTAAATCTATAACGAAATTGCCAGATCCACGTTAGATGAAACACTGTCCGTGCAAATTAAGTTTGGTTATCCGAGCCTCAACCGTTTACCAACTGTCTTTAACCACTCTTCCTCACTAATACAAAATACTATAACTCCTTAAAAAATTTTCCACCCCTCTACTTTTCCACCTTTAAGCTGCCCATCTTTATCTTGCTTTCCAACCTTTCTCCAACACTGTAACTTAGGCTCCACCCCCCCCCCCCTGATTTGCAAATCCGTGTCAAATGACCTCCCTGCTCAAGCATATTGTCCCATTTTCATAAATGCAACCCAATCAAATCCTACTGATTAGTCGAGGATCAAAAGTCACACAAGCGAACACTAGAACCAAAGAGGACTGCCGCAGCACGACTGGTAATCAGAGTGTTCTACCAGAGAAGGTTAGACCTCATCACTTTGTTCTACCGAAGACAACTAGGATCTGCCAAACGACAGCTCTCCAATGACAGTCCCCTTGTTACAGAAAAACTTTAGGCTCTATGTCAGATTACAAAACAACTTTATGAAATGATGAATTCTTTAAAGTGTGATAATATTGAAGAGAATGAATGCATAACAATTATTTAAAACTCGCAGCCAGATGTTCTTGATCAGCAAATATACAAAAGTTTTTATTCTCTCACGATCTTGATTAAACGGTAGATAAATGCATTCCGAATGAATGCGAAGAATAAAAAAGTTTCTTCTCTATTATTATTCATTCAATAGTATTAATATTGTATTTGTGATAACAAAGTCTAATTACCTTTACAAATCAGGGTTTTCTCTCATTGTTCCACAAACATATGATATTATTTGAAAATGTAATTGAAGGTAATCATAAAATATATATCTAAATTGGAATAGTTAGGAAGGTTTAAAGGTCGCTCATGGATGGCAGATGCAAGGGACAGTGACATTGCCCTAGCAATCAGGACAATGCTCTAAAAGACTAACCATATATTATATGATCAGCGCCCAAGCCCCCTCTCCACCCAAGCTAGGACCAGGGAGGGGCAGGCAGTGGCTGCTGATGACTCAGCAGATAGACCTATATACTCCCCCAAACCACCCAACCTTAGCTCACAAGGATGGTAAGGTTGCAGACACGAATGGCACTAACGAGTCTGAGCGGGACTCGAACCCCCGACTGGCAAACACCAGGCAGAGACGTTACCAATCAGGCCACAGCAACCACAGCAACTCCAGGATTCAACATTAAAATGTTTATTTGACTGGAATCTGCAACTTATGGCAGCTGGGTTATCTGAGATACCATGCAAATAAGATTCTCAGATACCATGCAATTAAGGTTCTCAGATAACATGCAAATAGGTTTCTCTGATACCATGCAAATAAGGTTCTCTAATACAATACAAATAGGGTTCTCTGATACCATGCGAATAGGGTTCTTAAATAACATGCCCATAAGTTTCTCTGATAACATACAAATAGGGTTTTCTGATACCATGCAAATAAGGTTCTCTGATAACATGCACATAAGGTTCTCTGATATAATCCAAATAAGGTTCTCTGATAACATGCAAATAGGTTTCTCTAATACCACACAAATAGTGTTCTTCGATAACATGAAAATAGGGTTCTCTGATACCATGCAAATACGGTTCTCTGATAACATGCACGTAAGGTTCTCTGATATAAGGAAAATAAGGTTATCTGATACCATGCAAATAAGGTTCTCTGATATAAGGAAAATAAGGTTATCTGAAACCATGCAAATAAGGTTCTCTGATACAATGCAAATAGGGGTCTCAGATACCATGCAAATAAGGTTCTCTGATTCAATTCAAACAGGACTCTCTGATACCATGTAACTAGGCTTCTCAGATTTCAGGCTATACCATAGATTATGGATGTTATGATATTAAGGAAACGGCTTTTCTATGGAAGATGATAAAGCTTTCACTCAGGAAAACAATATTCCAAACTCCATGATTTGTAGAAAGTTATAAGATTTTAGTAAGGGGCGTTTGCATAAGAATGAGAGATTAGTTATAAGGAAAGTTTAAGTTCTGAAGTTGCATCTACTCTTATGTTCGAGGAAATTGGTTATCTTAAGTGATCCAAGTTGCCAT
>NC_090728.1:139334181-139339099 GCF_036898095.1 Palaemon carinicauda
TACAAAGGAAAGTGTGGGTCAGTTAATGGTTAACCAGAAGGCACTCGTTTGGACACTATGACAGTCTATTGACTGAACTCCACAAGGAAGATCCAAAGGGCTACAAAAATTACCTCAGAATCACACCTGACCTGTTTCAAGAGATGGTTGAGAAGTTAACCCCGCACCTCCTGAAGCAGTCCACCTTCATGAGGGAACCGCTTCAAGTTGGACTCAAGCTTGCTGTCACCCTCCACTTTTTAGCCACTGGAAATTCATATCAAAGTCTACAGTACAGCTTTAGGGTTGAAGCAAGTACCATCAGCAAGTTAATACCAGAGGTGTGTAAAGCCTACAAGGACGAAGTGCTGCGTTGCCCCAAAACTGAAGAGGCCTGGAAAGAAGTTGCTGCCAGATTCAGATCCAGATGGAATTACCACAACTGTCTGGGGGCTGTGGACGGAAAGCACATTGCCATAAAGAAGCCACCCAATGCTGGCTCTTACTACTACAACTACAAGGGCTTCCACAGCATTGTACTGATGGCAGTCGCAGATGCTTCCTAAAGGTTCCTCTATGTGGATGTTGGGGCAGAGGGTGGTGCGTCGGATGGAGGAACATGGAGCAACTGTTCTCTTCATGATGCTGTAGAAGACAACAGAGCTGGAGTGCCTCAACCAGAACCACTCCCATGACCACCCAGTGCCCTATCACTTCGTTGGGGATGACGCCTTTGCTCTACGAACCTGGATGATGAAACCATTCTCCCATCGGTCACAAGTCCTACGAGAACGCATATATAGCTACAGGTTGTCTCGTGCCCGACGTGTCGTTGAGAATGCCTTTGGAATTTTAAGTCAAAGGTTCCGTTGCTTCTTGACGACGATGCAGCAGAAGCCCAGCACCATCAACCTGATCACCATGTGTGCCTGTGTCCTGCACAACCTCGTCCCCATCAAATACCCAGGTGCTTTGTCAGAAGTGGACTACGAAGATCCGGACACACATGCTCTGATCCCTGGTGCATGGAGGAATGAGCAAAACCTGCAGGGGCTGATGACTCTACCCGGCCTTCATATCCAGAAAGATGCAAAGGATCAGCGAGACTACCTTTCACAGTACTACATGTCCCCTGCTGGTGCTGTCCCTTGGCAAGAAGAAAATTGTAGTACCTCCATGAGCTGTATAGTTGTTCCATTTTGTAAATAAAAGAAACGTATATTTTTCGTTTGTATATTTTGTGGCCCTTTATTTTAGTTTCAATAAGAAAGCATTTGATTTACATATAAATAGCAGACATAAAATATGTACAACTATTAAGAAAGCATTCTATTTTTACATTCAAACATCAAACTTAAAAATTTCTAAGGTTTATTTTTCATTTCATTTTTATTTAAAACAAAAAATGTGCATCTTGATTGGTAATAGATGAAAATAAGTGTGTGCATGAAATAAGACATCATTTCATTTTTACCTGAAAACAACAAATTTAAAAATTTCTAGGGTTTATTTTTCATTTCATTTCTATTTAAAACAAAAAATGTGCATCTTGATTGGTAATAGATGAAAATAAGTGTATGCATAAAAGAAGACATCATTTCATTTTTACATGAAAACAGCAAACTTGAAAATTACTAGGGTTTATTTTTCATTTCATTTTTATTTAAAACAAAAAATATGCATCTTGGGTGGCAATAGATGAAAATAAGTGTGTGCATGAAATAAGACATCATTTCATTTTTACCTGAAAACAACAAACTTAAAAATTTCTAGGGTTTATTTTTCATTTCATTTTTATTTAAAACAAAAATGTGCATCGTGATTGGTAATAGATAAAAATAAGTGCGTGCATGAAATAAGACATCATTTCATTTTTACATGAAAACAGCAAACTTAAAAAAATTTGCCTATAGCGACAATACGTCGACAAAGGCAGGATCGTTACCTCGATTGTGTCGAAATCCCCGAGCTAACAATATAAGCATTTTATGCGGAGCTAAATAGCTAAATTATTAAAGCAAAACAAACTGGGAACGTCGCTCTAGCAAACTAAATGACCCAAAAGAGCTAGCGACAGCATCCTGGATGCCTCCGGTAGGCAACAGCTCTTGTTTACGTTAATATCACTTTTGATTTCATTCAAAATGACAAGAGCTTACATTTATACATAGTAAAGATAATACTCAACTTTCCAATTTTTTTTTCACATTAAGACAGCAAATATAAAAACATATTAGGTTTATTTTTCTTTCATTTTCATTATTTTTTTCGTTTCCTTTTTGTTTCTCTTCATTATAAAGATAAAAATAGTTTGAAATAAGATATCATTTATTTTTCCACATTAAGACAGCAAATATAAATTTTTGGGGGGGTTTATTTTTCTTCCCTTTTATTATTTTTTACTTTACTTTTTCTTTCTTTGTATTTTAAGGAAATAGACGAAAAGTGTTTGGAAATATATAAATATTTTATTTACATTAAAACAACATATATATACAAGTATCACACTTCAATTATGTACAAATATTTTACACTATTTAAATTTCCTTGTCCTTGACTGGTGGGGTATCAAGCTCCTTGGACGAGTAGAGGGGTGAGGGTGTCATGGCTTCATCAAGGTTGCTGTCGATGGTCCCCGGGGTCAGGATAGGGAAGGTCAATGGACTTTTGAATGCCGCCGACAGCGACGTTAATGAAGGTGCTGGTGAAGGAGCCTGGACAAGGGTGGGTGACGACACTGGCACTGATGGCGAGGTCACCTGTACAGGGGTGGATGACAGTGGAGTTGGCATCCCTGGGTGCCACTCCGTGGTACGGGGCAAGGAAGAAGGGCGTGACTGCGGCACCCAGTTATGAGTGGCTGGACGATGCTGCTGCTGCTGCTCTGGCTGTGCATGCGAGGGTCCTGGTTGAGGGGACTGCCAAGGTTGCTGCTGGTGAGGGGGTTGCCAAGGTGACTGCTGGTGAGGGGGTTGCCAAGGTGACTGCTGGTGAGGGGGTTGCCAAGGTGACTGCTGGTGAGGGGGTTGCCAAGGTGACTGCCGGTGAGGGGGCTGCCAAGTTGACTGCTGCTGAGGGGGCTGCCAAGGTGACTGTTGCTGAGGGGGTTGCTGATGCACAGGGGGCTGTAAAGGTTGCTGTTGCTGTGGGCCTGCCCAGGTCACTGAGGATTGTTGCTGTGCCTGCTGGAAGACCTGAGTCTCGTCCCTGTAACGTTGTGTGAGATTGAGGCACTCTATTTTGAATTCGTGCCATCGGTGTACTAGGATGGCACGCATGTAGCCTTCCAGCAGGCACGGAAAATCGTGCACAATCTTGTGCTGGCCCATAAACGTTGGGGTTGACGATTCAGCTTTCGACACAAGCTGAAACATAAAAAATATTATAAAAATATATTATATATTATATATATGTATATATAACAAACATTGTAACAATTTAGTACAGCATTTTAATGCAACAGATAGCATATGTCAAAAAAAATCAATACTCACATTCCTCAATATATTGCTGAAATCCTTCTCCGACACATAGGTGTCGCTGTGAGAGGTGTCAAGTGTTCGGCAGGACCCCTTCCCCTTGTCCTTCCTGGTGGTGGTAGATGCCTGGCTGCGAGACCCCGTCGACCTCACGTCATCGTCGACATCGCTGGCTGTCGTGGCACCTCCTTCGGAGCCACGAAACTCCTCACTGGCGACTGTCTCTTCCCGGACGATGTGCTGTATGAGGAACGACCAAGTGTCCATGAGGAAGTCATTACGGCCACTCCTTTGGGCCTGGCCAGCTCCACTCTTCTTCTCCTTCTTCATAATTTTGTCAACTCTCGTCCTCAAGTTTTCGTAGCGTTTTTTGCACTGGGCAGCAGTGGCAGGAGGTTCCAGCTGGCTTCCTATATATGCCCACCTGCTGTCCTTCAACACCTTGTTTATCCACTCCTTGTGTTTCTTGTCAAAGAGCATGGGGTTCTCCTTGACAAGGTCGGCCAATGTAGTCTCCGTCTCTTCCGTCCACTGGTAGTCAGGGATGTCCTTCTTAGACACCCGAACCTGCTTCTTCTTTAAATCGTCATCACTGGATACCTGGCTCTGGCTTGTATCCTGCTGTGTCTCCGGGATGACCATATCGAGACTTGAAAATGATGAATGAGGAGAATCTCGATCTGCAGTCTCCTCTATCACGTCCATTTTCCTCCCCCTTCCCTTTGGCTGCTTCAGTTTAGGCATGTTGTCTCCTCGCTGGCGAACTCTGGAATGGCTAGGAGTGTCCTCGGACCTCAATTTATATACCCCCTAATTCCCTTAATCACACGAGAGCTCCACCCCCTGATAATCCCACGAGAGCTCCACTGGCGGAGTAAGAGGGCACTAGCGTGAGTAGGCGGGCACTAGCGTGAACCGGCGGGAACTGGCGTGAACTGGAGTGAACGATGCGGGAACTGGAGTGAACTGGAGTGAACGATGCGGGAACTGGAGTGAACGATGGGCGAACTAGCGTGAACAGTGCGAGACAATGCGGGAGTACAATGCGTGACAATGTCAGTGGGAAGGCTGCGATGAGCGAACATATCGTGAACTGGAGTGAACAGTGCGGGAACTGGAGTGAACGATGCGTGAACTGGCGTGCACGATGCATGGAATGGGAAGCATGGCATGCATTGGTACGCTCTGGCACGCCAGTTCCCGAACTGTTCACTCCAGTTCACTCCAGTTGGCGCATCGTTCACAACTATTTCACGGCCATTTAGCGCGTGCCAATGCGTGCCACAAACTTTAAACATTTCAAAGTTTTGGGCCCGCATGGCACGCATTGGTACGCTCTGGCACACGAGTTCCCGCACTGTTCACGACATTTTCACGGCGAGTTCACGCGAGTTCGCGCATCAATGCGTGCCAGTGCGTGCCACGAATGCGCGCAAGTGTCAGGCAGGCTTTATGTCAGC
>NC_090728.1:139339122-139363776 GCF_036898095.1 Palaemon carinicauda
TACTTACTCCAGGAGCCAAGGGGTGTTCGCATGCTAAAAAGGGCCCCTAGGTTACTCACTATTTTCTGAAAGAACATCACCTGGGGCATCATTTTAGCGAGGGTAGACATTCTGAAACCCGGCAGTAATCTTGCTAGGGATGGTTTTGTAGCTATTGACCATACTAAAAATTTCAGCAAAAATTTGGGGTAGGGGAAATTCAAATCTTAATAACTCAGTAAGGAAATAAGCTATTTGCATGAAATACCCATCAAAATGTAGCTTATAGGGTATGCTACAAGATGAAAGTAAGAAATATTAAAATAGGTCAAGGTCAAGGTTACCAGAGCTCAAGCAATGACGTAATTTGACACTTGCCCAAAATCTGGGCCTCTAAAAACTTAAAATTAAACCAGAACCCAGTTGTAAACTAATTTATTCTTTTATTTGTAGATTCTAGTAGAGTACTACATAGGAAAGTTTTTGAAAATTATTTGAAGAAAAAAACACACACTTTAACCCTTTTATTTTCAAGTCAAAATATCGAAAAAAATGCCATAAATGCAATTTTTCAAATGTTGTGCATGTTATGTGAGCTTTTTGAAAGTGTATCAAAAGAGATAAAAACACCCCAAAACTTTAGGAAATACAGGATTAAGAATAGTAAGAAACCTATAAATGTCTTTTTAGAGGGGAACAGAGGGGCCATGAGGGTAAGGGTAAGGGGGTAGGGTGTAGGGGGTAGGGGGTAGGAGGTAGACGTTGAAAGAATGGTGTTGAAAGTGTTTTCACTTATCATTCACAGTTTTTAATCTACTGCCTGTGACCTGAACTTACTCCCTGTGCATTGGGCCATACATGCAGAGGCCTGTGAATCAGTGAGTCAGCACCTTTATAGGGAATCCCCACTTTCTACACTGTACATTTTGCTTGTGTCCATGAAGCCACTCATCAGAGTCCCTAAGTTTCTTTCATGGAAATCATGCATTTCTAGGTGAGTCCTAGATGGGTCACATTATGTTCGTTCATTAAAAGGATTGATGCTTTTGGCTGAGAGCATTGAGAGGTTACAGTGGGCGAGGTTCTTTCGGTGTAAGGATACATCAGCTTACATGGATGAACTGTAGATGCTGAAGCTTCTAAAAGATGGAGTGTTTAAGAAAGACAGAGAGCAGAGCAAACGTCTTCTTGATAGATTCGTAGATAACTCCTCACGCATGATCAATGACTTCAATGCCTTTCGGTCAGATCTACGGAATAACTCTGAGACCTTCGCCTTCTGGGATACATTCGTTGAGATGGTTTCTATTCCTAAGGACCTCGTCAGAGCAGACCGGGAGGGGAACTGGCAGTTACACCTTCAAAGCATGCAGACCGCCCTGCCAATCTTTGCAGGATGTGACCGCACCAACTATTACCGATGGGCATCAGTCTACTTGGAGGACATGCGGAGACTGCAGAAGGATGCGCCAGACGTGTATGAGAAGTTTGCTGCCGGAAAGTTCAGCATAAAGAGGACTCCTGGAAAGTTCAATGCGATTGGAGCTGACATGTGCCTAGAACAGACCATCTATAGGTCACAGAAGAGTGCCAGTGGAATCAAAGGTAGTACCAAGAAGAAGAAATTTGTTGCTCAATGGGAGATAATATATCATGAAATGTTGGCAGTGGTCAATATTCAACGGCAGATCAGTGGTGTTTCAGTCCCAAGTACTGAACTTACAGTTGGTCATGAGTTCAATGTCTCGGCTACGTTGAGCTCTGAAATGTTAGCTCGTGATGTAATAGAATACATCAAACAGAATGAAAACCCAGCAGGCGTATCTGAAGCAGACATTCATGTGGAGCAGCCAAAGTTGCACAACATTCTTACCCAAGAAATTGTGTCCAGTGAAATCTGTGATGACCTACTGAATTTCAGGAAAAAATCCAGCGATCTCTATGACAAGTTCTGCCGGTGAACGTTTGGTCAAAAAGGAAAAATCACTGTTTGACCCAATCCACAGGAATAACTTGAAGACATTCAAATCAGTGAAACCAGAGAAAGGAAAGCAGCAAGTTGGAAAACAGGGAAGGCAAAAAACTTGCTAAAGCTCAAAAGATATTTGACATTGCTAGAGTGAAAAACTATGATATGAAGGAACTGCTGAGGCATGACTTAATTGAGGAAAGCTACCTGTTTGATGAGAATGGACTTATGTCGAAGCCAAATAAAAGTGAACTTTGCAAAGGCTTGGAAGATGAGCATTTAGACAAGAAGAAAGACTATCCGCCTCCAGATGAATGGAAAAAAGTAAAAACTGCTAGCATCGTTGATGTGATGTGTTGTTTACGCCAAATGAAGACATCATTTTTGAAGACGTTTGGAGATCTTTGTGCACGGTTCCTACAGATGGCATATGGACTGAGTAAAGATTCTAATCATATTGACTTTGTCTTCGATACATACGTGGAAGGCTCCATAAAAGACAGTGAACGTCAGAGAAAGACTAAGTTGCGGTCCAATTGATTTGAATGTCATTTGTGAAGAGACACCACTGCCAGTTTCTATGGACGCTTTCTGGGCATCTTCTACAAACAAGTCAAAGCTCCAGGAACTCTTGAAAAACTATGTAATAACACACCCAAGGCCAATGACAGATATTGTTCTGAGTGGAATTGGATTCTCACCCAATATTGACCCATGTCAGGGCATTTTCAATGGCAGTGACCCAACCCCTGTACCAGCGTTGGACCTGGACATTGAAGAAGCCGATGTGAGAACAATCACACATACACTTGATGCTATCAACTGCGGGGCAGAACGAGTTGTTCTCCTTTCTAATGACACAGATGTGGGTAGTTCTTAGATTGCATCACTGGAGTATTATGAAGGCACATGGTTTAAAAGAACTGTGGATAAAGGCTGGCGTTGCAACCACCACAAGATATATTCCCCTCCATACGTTGGCAACTAGAATGGGCCCTGAGAAGTGCAAAGTTATCATTCCGCTTCATCAGCTGACTGGATGTGACTCAACAAGTAAATTCGGAACGAAAACAGCAGCTTTGAAGGCCAAGCCTGAGAAATTTCTCCAGAACTTTGCCAGGAATCCATATGATACAGATTTCACCTTAGTGGAAAAATTTCTGGTGCAGGTGTATCCATTGAAAGCTCAGGTGATTGTCAAACAATGGACCACCTCAGATACCATGTATTTCACCACAGTTCCAAAATAATCCTAGACCTTCCACCAACCAGCAGATTGATCAGAGGCCATATCCAAAGGGCTGTCTAGGGTCATACATGCACACACACTGTTTAGATAATCCACATCTTGATCCCATAGACTTTGGTTTCTTTGAGCAGGATGGCCTATTGCGTCCAGTGCGGGATCAAATTTTGATGCCACCTGACTTTCCTATGCCATGCACATGCACTTCATGTACAACGAAGCGTTGTTCCTGTGGGAAGCATGGCATCAGGTGCTGCCCTTACTTTCAATGCCAAGCTTCAGGCAAGGGGTGCAAGAATGTAGGATAGATCATCATACAGAATAGATTTAATCACATTGAATGGTGGTTTGGATGTCAGCTCCACTTTCATAAAAGAATTTTCCTGGGTTGCGAAACGTCAGTGTTTGCAATGAGGATGTTTTTAATAATTTGGTTTCACCCCTAAGGGTTCTGCATGATACCCATGTGTCACCGGCAACTAATTTCCTTTGATTATTTGAACGATTCATCATATCAAATTGTTTAGTTTTAAAAATGGCATTTTTTCCGATTTTCAATATTTTTGTCTTGGGCCTGAGAGGGTTAAAAGACAGGTTTTAGACATTATGACATTATGATAGGTTTCTTACTATTTAATCATGTGCTATTTAAAGATTGGGGGGCTGCTTTAATCTCTTTTGATACGCTTTCAAACAGCCAACATAGCTAGCATAAAATTTTGAAAAATCGCATTTTTGCCATTTTTTTCGATATTTTGACTTGAAAATAAAAGGGTTTAAAGTGTGTGTTTTTTTTCTTCAAATAATTTTTAAAAACTATCCTATGTAGTACTCTACTAAAATCTACAAATAAAAGAATAAATTAGTTTTTAGAGGCCCAGATTTTGGGCAAGTGTCAAATTACGTCATTGCTTGAGCTCTGGTGACCTTGACCTTGACCTATTTTAATATTTCTTACTTTCATCTTGTAGCATACCCTATAAGCTACATTTTGATGGGTATTTCATGCAAATAGCTTATTTCCTTACTGAGTTATTTAAGATTTGAATTTCCCCTACCCCAAATTTTTGCAGAAATTTTTAGTATGGTCAATAGCTACAAAACCATCCCTAGCAAGATTATTTGCCGGGTTTCAGAATGTCTACCCTCACTAAAATGATGCCCCAGGTGATGTTCTTTCAGAAAATAGTGAGTAACCTAGGGGCCCTTTTTAGCATGCGAACACCCCTTGGCTCCAGGTAGTAACTATAAAAAGCCTGAGTCAAAGAAACAATTTTACCGCGGTGCTAAAGTGATCTGATTAAAAACTTTAATGCTTATCATCATATGTCGCCCTTCTTTAAGAAAATTATTGAAATAATCATTTTCATTATGAAAGGATTCTTAATCCGCTCACTCTCCCAACCTATCCATCATCCAAGGAAAGAGAGAGAGGAGAGAGAGAGAGAGAGAGAGAGAGAGAGAGAGTAAATTCTCAAACTGATGTTTAGAATCCTCTGAGAGAGAGAGAGAGAGAGAGAGAGAGAGAGAGAGAGAATAAATTCTCATACTGGTGTTAAGAATCATCTTAGAGAGAGAGAGAGAGAGAGAGTAAATTCTCAAACTGATGTTTAGAATCCTCTTAAGAGAGAGAGAGAGAGAGAGAGAGAGAGAGAGAGAGAGAGAGAGAATAAATTCTCATACTGGTGTTTAGAATCGTCTTAGAGAGATAGAGAGAGTAAATTCTCAAACTGATGTTTAGAATCCTTTTAGAGAGAGAGAGAGAGAGAGAGAGAGAGAGAGAGAATAAATTCTCATACTGGTGTTAAGAATCGTCTAGAGAGATAGAGAGAGTAAATTCTCAAACTGATGTTTAGAATCCTTTTAGAGGAGAGAGAGAGAGAGAGAGAGAGAGAGAGAGAGGAGAGAGAGAGAATAAATTCTCATACTAGTGTTTAGAATCGTCTTAGAGAGATAGAGAGAGTAAATTCTCAAACTGATGTTTAGAATCCTCTTAGAGAGAGAGAGAGAGAGGAGAGAGAGGAGAGAGAGAGAGAGAGAGGAAGAGAGAGAGAGAAAAGAGAGAGAGAGAATAAATTCTCATAATGGTGTTTAGAATCGTCTTAGAGAGATAGAGAGAGTAAATTCTCAAACTGATGTTTAGAATCCTCTTAGAGAGAGAGAGAGAGGAGAGAGAGAGAGAGAGAGAGAGAGAATAAATTCTCATACTGGTGTTTAGAATCGTCTTAGAGAGATAGAGAGAGTAAATTCTCAAACTGATGTATAGAATCCTCTTAGTGAGAGAGAGAGAGAGAGAGAGAGAGAGAGAGAGAGAGAGAGAGAGAGAATAAATTCTCATACTGGTGTTAAGAATCGTCTTAGAGAGATAGAGAGAGTAAATTATCAAACTGATGTTTAGAATCCTCTTAGAGAGAGAGAGAGAGAGAGAGAGAGAGAGAGAGAGAGAGGAATAAATTCTCATACTGGTGTTAAGAATCGTCTTAGAGAGATGGAGAGAGTAAATTCTCAAACTGATGTTTAGAATCCCTCTCAGAGAGAGAGAGAGAGAGAGAGAGAGAGAGAGAGAGAGAGAATAAATTCTCATAGTGGTGTTAAGAATCGTCTTAGAGAGATAGAGAGAGTAAATTCTCAAACTGATGTTTAGAATCCTCTTAGAGAGAGAGAGAGAGAGAGAGAGAGAGAGAGAGAGAGAGAGAGAAAGAGAGAGAGAGAGATAGAAATAAATTCTCATACTCTTGTTTAAAATTGTCTTAGAGAGAGAGAGAGAGAGAGAGAGAGAGAGAGAGAGAGTAAATTCTTAAACTGACGTTTAGAATCCTGTTAGAGAGAGAGAGAGAGAGAAAAAAAAATTCTCATACTAGTGTTTAAAATTGTCTTAGAGAGAGAGAGAGAGAGAGAGGAGAGAGAGAGAGAGAAAGAGAGAGAGAGAGAGAGGAGGAGAGAGAGAGAGAGAGAGTAAATTCTCAAACTGATGTTTTAGAATCCTCTTAGAGAGAGAGAGAGAGAGAGAGAGAGAGAGAGAGAGAAAATAAATTCTCATACCAGTGTTTAAAATCGTCTTAGAGAGAGAGAGAGAGAGAGAGAGAGAGAGAGAGTAAATTCTCAAACTGATGTTTAGAATCCTCTTAGAGAGAGAGAGAGAGAGAGAGAGAGAGAGAGAGAGAATAAATTCTCATACCAGTGTTTAAAATCGTCTTAGAGAGAGAGGGGGAGAGAGAGAGAGAGAGAGAGAGAGAGAGGAGAGTAAATTCTCAAACTGACGTTTAGAATCCTGTTAGAGAGAGAGAGAGAGAGAGAGAGAGAGAGAGAGAAAAAATTCTCATACTGATGTTTAAAATTGTCTTAGAGAGAGAGAGAGAGAGAGAGAGAGAGAGAGAGAGAGAGTAAATTCTCAAACTGATGTTTAGAATCCTCTTAGAGAGAAAGAGAGAGAGAGAGAGGGAGAGAGAGAGAGAGAGAGGAGAGAGAGAGAGAGAGAATAAATTCTCATACTGGGGTTTAAAATCGTCTTAGAGAGAGAGAGAGAGAGAGAGAGAGAGAGAGAGACAGACAGACAGACAGAATAAATTCTCAAACTGATGGTTAGAATCCTCTTAGGGAGAGAGAGGGAGAGAGAGAGAGAGAGATAACGTGCAATGCTAATTAATTACAAGTATTTACCATAAGCTAATTGACTTCACACACCTTATAAAACTCTGTAATTAGACGGAATATTTTAACAGGATAAAAAATGTCTATGAAATCCACCACTTGATAGCTGAATCGTGAGTTTGCAACACGTGGTTATTTTAATGAACATATATCACAAGCACACGTGATTTTAATTAATGTAAATATCACCACTTTTGTCTCTCTTGATAGCTCAGTCGATAGGGTCCCTGCCAGCATGGTTTCCAGCCGTACAGGTGGTGGTTCGAATCCCCACCCGGCCAGAAGCTGTTACCATAAAATGAATTCCAAGTGGATATATATTCCCAAGATAGAATTCGGTATTAAATGCCATTCGTGAGTGATATTTACATTAATTAAAATCACGTCTGCTTGTGATATATGTTCATTAAAATAACCACGTGTTGCAAACTCACGATTCAGCTATCATGGTGGAGATGGGTTTATTTCAAGTCTATGATCAGATTCCTGAATTCGACAGGAATATGTAGGGGGACTTGTCATAAACTTTTGTCTCTCTTGATAGCTCAGTCGATAGGGTCCCCTGCCAGCATGGTTTCCAGCCATACAGGTGGTGGTTCGAATCCCCCACCCGGCCAGAAGCTGTTACCATAAAATGAATTCCAAGTGGATATATATTACCAAGATAGAATTCAGTATTAAATGCCATTCGTGGGTGATATTTACATTAATTAAAATCACGTGTGCTTGTGATATATATATATATATATATATATATATACATTTGAGGTGTAGTGGAGATATTTTCCTTAGCGCGTCTAGGACACATATCAGTAATAGCAGTGTATTTACGGTATATATATATATATATATATATATATGTTTATGTGTGTATCTGCTACGTAACCTTACGTTTTTCTTTTCATTTGCATCGTTTAAAATCCAGACCTCAGACTGAAGAGGAATTAGTTTCTCGTGAAGTATAATTACAAAGAAAGACAAAGGCAGCACAATTATTAAAATGGAAACAACTGAAAGCGGAAATGAATACTATGACAAAACATTCTTGGATTTGGATAAGACAGAGAGAGAGAGAGAGAGAGAGAGAGAGAGAGAGAGAGAGCAATGTAAAGGTATCAAATATAACTGATATGCTTAGAGATATATCATCTTGCATAAAGCGATAACTCGTGAAGTTTCCTTCATACCCAGAAGACAAATTGTCCTCAGATAAAACGTTCAATTTACAGACATTTTCGGTAATAGAATTCGCATATCATCTGACAGTCGCAGAAGGAGACTGAAAGGAGAAGCCTATCATGTGCATAATAGCTTTCTCTTGTATCTTTGTCATCAATTGCTGTTTATTCGGATCACCATCTATGACATTTCATACTGACATGTCAGTTGAGTAAGTTAATATATAAGTCTCTTATCGAATTCTCTTAAAACTGTTTTTAAAAAGATGTTCTCTTTAATTAGATATCTAATCTTTAAATACTAATAACCCGGAATCGCAATGTAGAGAATGAGAATACCTTTAATTTTCAGAATATAATTTAGGTAAAATGATAATGCAATTTTAAAATCTCACCATCAAGAAATATATGTAATGGACGTAGCTGAGGAAAGATGAAATTTACTTATAATAACTTATGACTAAAAAGACATATTTACATTGCGAAGAAAATTTCCACTTGTTGCAAAAACTGTGTGATTTTAATGCTTGGATCCAACTGGGTTTACTTGACCGACGTACTTCTCTTTGGTCTATGTTTGTGCAGTACTTGGATACATATAAGCGCGTGTTTACAAGTTTCTATCTTCTACCTGTGGACCAAACACTTATTATTTTAGTATGAATAAGATTCATAGCTCTTCGATACATAACAGGCTAGTTTACCAATCTTTATATATATATATATATATATATGTATATATATATATATATATATATGTATGCATATATATATATATGTATATATATATATATACATATATATATATATATATATATGTATGCATGTAAATATATATATATATATATATATATGTATATATATATATATATATATAACGGATTTTGAGCGAAGCGAAAAATCTATATTTGGGTGAGGTAGCTATGTCGTTTTGATGGAAGTTCCTAATAGGTAGCTTCCTAGGGTATATTTGACTACACTGATATTCCCAGAGAATTTTACCTTAAGGTATCCAGAATTCCAACTCCTGGAGCGAATATCCCTAAATAATCTCACAGGGATATCGCATGATATCAGAGGACGTATTCTTGACACGTCAATAGCTATCTTCATCCCGAACAGTATTAACGCTTCGGGGGGATACAGTGACAAGAATCTGAAACGAGAATGAAAAGAGAGCCGCTCATAAGGCATCTCTCCTATTCCGTTTCCAGTGTGTATCTGATGAAGGCGGTAGCGCCCTCTTTATTCCTTGTAGCGATATACGAGGTGCTACAGATACTGTATTATAGGGAGGAGTCAATAAGCCCTTTTACAATAAAAGGAAGGGCGGGTCCATCAGGACGATATGGCTATCTCACCTAAAAATAGATTTTTCTCTTCGGTCAAAATCCGTTTTTTGGGCTTAGGCCATGTCGTCCTGATGGAAGTTTACCAGAGCATTACTGTATCTGTGGATTCTCAATGGGTGCCGTACTCTCAAGAAAGTATTTTCCTGGTCCGTCTAGACCTAGAGACCTATGATGTTACCGTCATACATTGTTTCATCTAAGCATGAACTATGTTAGTGCTTCCTGTCCCCTACAGAGAAGAGTCGTACTAGACTCTGGAAAAAGTCTCGAGGAGTACATAATAACTATGGATGACAAAATGACAAGCTTGTATAGTGGTCTTGCCCTATACATTATAAAGCAAAGTTTGTATAAGAGTCACCAATGTCAGTATGAATTTGTGACACCTTCCCCAATGTGACTACTCTTATTAACTATTGGATAATGGTTGTATCCGCATAGGAACAAATTTTGCATCTCTGCCACTATCTCGTTAGGGTACCACGTCAACCCTTCCGAAGGAAGGGTTAAAGTGAGTGGACTTTTGATTGAATCAGGGAACAATTTTAAAAGACATACCATGATAAAAATATCCATATTTTAATCTTAATGCTCGGTACATTTCTAATAAAATGAGTGTGGGCGAATAAAACGCAGGGTTCACTATGAACTAGTTTATTAAAATTTAATAAACGTACATATCAGATCAACCTTTATAAAACTTATAAAAAGTGGATGATATGCGTTAAAGCATAAAGAAAACAGTCTACAGAAAATATTGTTTCGTCTACCAGGAAACAGATTTGCCACTTCAATTGAATTATTAATAATAATGATACATTCTGTATTCTGTTTATTTACACTAGCGTAAGAAACGCTTGGCACAAGTGTCCGTATTATGCTATAGTTCACCAACGTCAATGGAACAGTTCATAAGGACACTTTCGTGGCCTATCGCTCAGCGTGTAGTAACATACAGTGACTACACACACACCCTCTTAATTAATCGTCCCAAATTAATTACACTGTTCCTCGCAGCTTTAAAACAGAAGGTTAAAGAATTCTACCTGCTGCTACCACAGACCTCTTAAGTAGCTCCACTTGCTTCGCATAGTGCATACAGAACACCTTGGTTGACTACCAGCCGGTATACGAACAAGGATGTTCAAAGTCCATATAATTAAAGAAATTTTATGGAAGAGGGAACTTTCCTCGGATCATGACTAACGGGTGTACTGTCTGGATTCGTTCTGCGAATAACACGGGTGATTTTCATACTTAGTTATAGATAACTTTGAACCCAGGGTTTCTCTTCCGAACAGCTGTCCTCCCATAAAGTCTGAAGTTCTCTGAAGATAGACCTTTAGGCACTCCACTGGACATAGAGATGCATCTTCCTTCAGAGGGCCGATTCTCTAGGGACCCCATCTGATGGTGGGTAGCTTGTTCTTGGTAAGCAACGTTGGGTCTGGAAATAGATTCAGTTCTCCCTCCAAGAATTGGACGTGGCCTTCCTCTCTAGAGAGAGCCACTATTTCACTAACTCTGCCCCCCAAAGCGAGTACAAGCAGAAATATGACTTTAAATCCAAGACCTTATAAGTGCATTCCTCATTGTTCATTATCTATACACAATGAAGAATCTTATCTACTGACCATGCAAAGGGTCTTTGGAGGTGCTAAAGGGCTAAGCCTAGCATGGGCCTTTGTAGTTCATTAAGAACGTCATTAGAAAGGTCGACCTGTAAGGCATATGGTATCTGTCTTGTCAAGGCAGACTTGAACAATAGAATTGTGTTGGCTGCTAAACCTTGCTCATGAAGGTGAATGAAGAATGATAAATAGGAATTGGTCGAGATTTCTTTTGGTTTCTTCGCATTGACAAAGGATATCTGTTTCTTCCCTGAAGCCTCATAATGTCTTCTGGTTTCCTCCAAAAGTCTAAACTGACTTTTAACACCGAATCTTTTCCTCATCGTTAAGGAGAGAAAATCATGAGATGTAGGTTCCGTGTTTTCTGTAATGAAGTGAAGACAGTCAACTTCTGTACTCGCTGAGACAGGGATGGATCCGGTAGTGGTACGAATTTTAGTCGTAGTTCCAATGCCAGAGGGAACCACACGCTATTTGGCCACTTGTGGGCCACTATTGCTGCTTTCCCTTTGAAGGATCTCAGCTTATCAAGGACCTTCAAAAGGAGGTTGTGCGGAGGGAACAGATAAATACTGGACCATCTGTTCCAGTCCAGGGACATAGCGCCCACTGCCTCCGCTAGCGGATCCTCGTATGGGGAGACGTAACGATCTATTTTCTTGTTGTCTTTCATCGCAAAGAGGTCTATCTGCATCTCCGGGACTTGACTCAAGATGAAGGAGAACGATCCTGCGTCAAGGGACCATTCTGACTCTATAGGTGTAAACCTGGATAGAGCGTCTGCTGTCACATTGCGGAACCCTTGAATGTGAACTGCTGACAGGTGCCATTTCTTCCTTTCTGTCAAACGGGATATGGCCAACATCACTTGGTTGATTTGAGGTGACCTCAACCCTTGTCGATTCAGGCATCTCACTATCACCTCGCTGTGTAGAACCAATCTTATGTGGGTCGAGTGGCGAGGAGATACTTTCTTTAGTGTCAGAAGTACAGCCATGGCTTCTAGATAGTTGATGTGAAATGACTTGAAAAGATTGGACCAAGCTCCTTGGACTCTCATCTGATGAGAGTGACCTCCCCAGCCTTCCTTTGAAGCGTCTGTGTGGATAGTTACTGACGGGGGAGGAGGTCGAAGAAGTATTGATTTCTTCAATTGCTTGGCATTGGACCACGGCTTGAGAGGCGTTCGCAGTCGAGTCGGTAGTGGTCTTATTAGATCTCTTCGTGCGTTTGATGCGTATTTTCTCCAGACTCCTGTTGCATCCTTTAGCTGTGCTCTTAGCACTGGATCTGTTATCGAAGCAAACTGTAGAGAGCCCTGCACTCTCTCCTGTTCGCGTCTTGATATCCGTTTGGATTTCAATAGTTTCTTGACAGATCCTGCTATTTCTTTCCTCTTCTTACCAGGAATGGAAAGTCGATGTGACTCCAAATTCCAGTGGATTCCCAAGCACTGAAATTTCTGAGCTGGAGAAAGTCGAGATTTTTTTATGTTGATCTTGAATCCCAGATGTTCCAGGAACTGGATCACTATCTTAGAAGCTTGCATGCATTCTGTCCTGGATGCTGCCCACACCAGCCATTCGTCCAAGTAGGCTACTACATGGACCTCCTTTAGGCGTAATTGATGGATGGCTGCGCTCGCGAGCTTCATGAAAATCCTTAGGGCTATGTTTAGCCCGAAAGGCATGGCTCTGAAGGCGTTTTCTATGTAACTTGAAGCCTAGGTAGGAGGAGAGGTGACGATTAATTGGAACATGCCAATAAACGTCAGACAAGTCTATAGAGACGGTATATGCCCTTCTGAGCAGTAGGGTTCTTACGTGTTGAAGCGTGAGCGTTCTGAACTTGTAGTTCACTATGAACTTGTCGAGTGGTGACAAGTCTAGAATGACTCTGAGTTTTTCTGAGCCCTTCTTTGGAACACAAAACAGCCTTACTTGGAATATTATGGACTTAACTTTCCGGATTACTCTTTCGTCTAAGAGTTTTCGGACATATTTTCCAGAACGGGGGTTGAGTGTTGGGAGAATTGAGGAAATTGAGGTGGAGGACTGCTCCAGCTCCAACCTAGTTCATTCTTTATTAGGCTGTGGGCTCAGGGATCGAAGGTCCAGCGATCCCTAAATAGCTGTAGTCTCCCTCCTACTGGAAGCATCTCACTTCTGCTGTTGTGGACCTGAGGCCTTGCCTCCTTGACCTCGTCCTCCCCTGTATCCCCTTCCTCTTGAAGGGCGTCTAGATGAACCTCTGGCTGTTTCTCTAGCTTTCGAACGAAAGGAAGAAGTCTGCCTTTCGAAGGCTGAGTTAAAAACTGGCGACTGTGTCGCCACTTGTTGAGGTACCAGCTGGTACGTGGTTGGAGGTTGTGCCACTATCTGAGGCACCGCGGTCACAGGAAGTTGTTGTTGTTGTTGTTGCTGTCGGTAGGGTTTAGCCGGCCGAGAGGATGGCCTAGGCCTTTTTGTCTTCTTCTTGGGTTGGGGACCCTCATCCGGAGAAGACTTTCTCTTAAGATCTAAGCCCCACTTTTTGAGAAGGTTCCTATTCTCTGTGGCGGCCTTGTCTACTACCTCTTTAACCACTTCATTGGGAAAGAGGTCTTTAGCCCAGATACGAGAGGAGATCAGTTTCCTCGGTTCCTGCCTCACCGCAGCCGAGGCGAACACGAACTCTCTACAGGCTCTCCTAGCCTTAATAAAGCTATAGAGATCCTTTGTAACTGTGGCCAGATGGGTTTTGGCCACTACCATGAACATGTCCTGGTTCTTGGGGTTACTTGCCATCGTTTCTAATGTCGTTTGCAATGACATCGATGCCGCAAGTCTTTCCTTTGTCTCTTGCTCTCTACGCAAGAGAACCTCCGACAGTTTTGGAAGTTCCTCACCAAACTGACGTTCAGCGATATCAGCTTCCAGCTTCCCGACTGCGAAGGTTAAGTTGTACGTCCTTCCAGTCTTCTTAGTCCAAGGGCAAGGTCAGAGATAACGGCTTGCACTCCTCCAAGTAGGGGCATGGTTTCCTTGCCTCCACCGCCTTTAAGGCTGCCTTATATCCCTTTTCCATGATGGGAAAGGCTCTGGTAGAAGAGGCCACAAAGGAGGGAAGCTTCTTACTCAAGGCTGGCACCTTTGAGTTAGTGAAGCCCTTCTCTCTCTTTCATCAAGCTCACTAGTAACCCCTGAGCTTTATTATAGTAAAAACCTATGACCTCCTTCGGCTCCGTCTCCTCCTTTGAGGCTGGCTCCTTCTTAAGACGGACATAGCAGTCCGGATAAGAATCTTTGTTGGGCCAAAATTACACCTCTTCCAGGGGAATTACTCCCAACTTTTCTGAAATCACGATCTTCCCGGTTGTCATTGGCATGTGTTCGGCATACCTCCAAGGATTGGTATCCGAGCACAAAGGAAGATCCTTCACGCTGAGCCGCTTCTGGGGCCCACGTGATGCTGCAAGTCTGCTTATTTCCAGTTTCATTGCAGCTTCTTTCTCATCATTCTTCCTTTGAATTTGTTGGATCATCTCAATAATGGAAGAAAGAGTCCTTCCCAGTTCAACTGGGATAGCAGACGATGTAGAGGGAACAGGTTCTGGCTCCGGAACCGATGTAACCGACACCTAGTCGATTTCTTCCTCTTCTACTTGAGGAGCCTGGAACAGCTCCTCCTCCTGACCTTCTCCTATAAGTTCCTTCTCAGTAGAATCCGACACCTCCGACATCTTATCGTCCAATTGGATGTCTTGAAGGGCGGCCGAGACTTCAGAATCTACCGGATTCTGGGTAGTTGGTATCTCCACCTGAGGCTGGGGGATGATTGCATCAGCCAATGCTTTAGGAAAAAGGTAGGCCCTCATCTTCTCATTTGGAAGGTAGGGGCTGAGGTGTTTTTCTGAAAACCCCTCACCCCGGTTCGTAACTTTTCCCTGGCAGCATCCCTTGACCCCGTCGATAATCAGGTTAGAACATACTGTACAAACCTGAGGGTCCCAATACCGGAGATCACCTCTGGAGGCTGCGCATGCTGCGTGCCTCCTGCAAAGTTGATGTCCACAGAAGTTCTTACTGCGGACATTACAGAACACACTCCCGCACTTCGGATGGTCCTCCTGTAAAGAGAAGAAAAATCCATGAGTATCAAGTGAAGGCTTTTCACTTATATTGAAACATGTAGCTTATATAGAAAACCTATAGAAAGAAGAAGGAAAGACACATACTTGTATTTCCTGTCCAGTCAATTGCCGTAACCTCCCAAGATATTAAAACTAAGGTTAATTCTATTCTAGAATACCTTATGTAATTTCCTAAACGGAAATTTAAGGTGTAGTTCACACCTTGAAATAAAGTTTTAATATACGGGATAGAAAGAATATAGAAAGAACTCACTTTCTATATATTGTAAGGTCTCAACAAAAGGCTGTACAAGATAACATTAAGTATGTTGAAGAACTTTAGTGTTATCACAAACTCTGTATTGTAGTTTTACTAATGCAGTGTGTACTACACTAAAAATATAGTAACTACTGTACATCGCATGCTGTTGTGCCGGCCAGCACGCGCCGGTACATGACGGCGTGCGCCGGCACGTGCCGGCCGGCATCTACCCCTGTATAGTTAAAAGATATACTTCCTTTAACTAATAGGCGGCAGCCCAATGGTTCGCAAATGTGTGCCGGCCGGCAATTATTGCCAGTCGACAGCTAAAAACACTAATACCCGGCTGCGGGCCGCTAATCGTAGTGACCAGCAGATTCGGGATGTGTTTCCACTGCCGGCAGGCAAAGGTAGCAATACCCATGCCCACCGCAGTAGCTAGAACCAGAGAACCTCCATCTGCCCGGCTGTCGGTTGTTAAGCCAGCAGCCGGGTTAGGGGTACAACACAATAGTCAGAGAAACAGTATGGATGTAAGGTTATAAGGCGGCATTACCATACGACCTTCCATCTAGAAAGAGTGAACTTATGGGAGGGGAGAATGTAGCATTCAGGCTTCCAAAGAATCCATAGCCTGCCGGACTCTACCGGCAGACATGGAAGGGAGACCAAGGGAGGTCTGGGGTTCACTCTGCAAAGAACAAGGGGTCTCTGCCGGCCGACACGTAATTGCCAGCCGGCAGAGAGCTGAGCCGGTCCTCCATCCTAACCTACACTAGGTACGGAAGTAGGACTGCGGCCAAAAGAAAATAAAAGAAAGAGAGGTGGGGAATGGATAAGGGTCCTATAAACTTCGTTCTAGCAAGAGACACACTCAGCAGTTAGGGAAGCTCATCCTAACTCGGAGTTGTCTATTAGGAAGGAAGACTGGCAATACTTGCTATCCTCCTCCCAACCAGAACAAAGTTAGGTGAAGTTATTTCGCTGGGCAACAGAGAAAACTCATTCTCCAGCCCGAGAAAAACAACATAGGACAGTCTGCTAGGCCACTAGAGGAAGGAATCATCTCGTACAGAATCCTTCAGACGTGGACTAGGAAAGGAAAGCTTTCTGTATCCGCCCCTAATCTAGCAAAGGAGACTCATTCTCTACGCTAAGAAGAAGCAGACCAAAGACTAGAAACTCTGATGTTCTGCCCTAACCCAAAAAACCAGTCACTCTGGTTATCAGGTCAGGACAGACATATCCTAGTATAGTTATACCTGAATTATTATAGATAGAATCGCTAGGATTAAGCCTAAGGCTTACTCAGAGGGAGAGGGATTGAACTTAGCCTCCGGAGGAGAAAAGAACAATCGAGGATGTGCGAAAGTATACTACTGTACCTAGATTACTAGCCTAGGGGCGGTGAGAATCGATTACCTAATTCACCGAAACTCTCTCATATACAATCTTGGAAAGAACATCAAACAATATCTTACATGTATAAAATGTTTGCCTATAGCTTCAATAAAATAACACTATATATATATATATATATATATATATCATGCATGAAAGTACTAGGGCCAGACGCCTAGGCTACTAAGCCTCGCGAGGGACAAGATCGGTTACCTAAATCACCGAACTAAAAACTAACGGCACTATATAAGCATTCCTAGAGGAGCTAAATAGCTAGATTATTAAAGCATAACAAACCGGGAACGTCGCTCTAGCTAACTATATGACCCATAAATAGCGAGCGAAAGCATCCACGATGCCTCCGGTAGGCAACAGCTCTTGTTTACGTTATATCTCTTTTGATTTAATTCAAAACGACAAGAGCTTACATTAATACATAGTAAAGTTAATACTCAACTTTCCAGAGGCAGAAGAGGCCGGAGAAGTCATTAAAATGTTGAATTAAATCCAAAATAACAAGAGAAAACAAGGGAAAACACCGAGTAGTAGAGCTACACGAAAAGGATTAAAAAGGGCGCTACCGCCTTCATCAGATACACACTGGAAACGGAATAGGAGAGAGGCCTTATGAGTGGCTCTCTTTTCATTCTCGTTTCAGATTCTTATCACTGTATTCCCTCGAAGCGTTGATACTGTTCGGGGTGAAGATAGCTATGTGACGTGTCAAGAATACGTCCTCTGATATTATGCGATATCCCTGTGAGATTATTTAGGGATATTCGCTCCAGGAGTTAGAATTCTGGATACCTTAAGGTAAAATTCTCTGGGAATATCACTGTAGTCAAATATACCCTAGGAAGCTATCTATTAGGAACTTCCATCAGGACAATATGGCCTGAGCCCAAATATATGTATATATATATATATATATATATATATCTATATATATGTATATATGTATGTGTGTGTGTAAATATATATATATATATATATATATGTATATATATGTATATGTGTGTGTAAATATATATATATATATATATATAGATATATATATATGTGTGTGTGTGTGTATTTATACATATATATATATATATATATATATACATATATATATGTGTGTGTGAATGTGTATATACATATATATATATATATATATATAAATATTCAAATATATACATACATATATATATAAATATATATATATATATTTATATATATATATATATATATCACAAAAAAGAGATAATCTGTATAAACTGTGATGAATTAAAAGGTCAAACATAAATGAATTCATTTTATGAACATTTATATTTGCATGTGAACTGGATGGAAAACGAAATACACTGAATAATTAACTGATAAAAGGGACAATAACATTAAGTTTTACTTTTCTAATTAAAATGATAATTTTAATTAATATAATTCCTCAAATGCATGAAATAACCTCAAAGAAATCCAGTATTTAACTGTAGGTTACAATATATACGTATTTACACACACATATACATACATACTTACATATATATATATATATATATATATACATATATATATTTATATATATGTATATATACATATATATATATATATACACACATATATATATATATACACAGACCATGCATACATACGTATGTACATATATATGTAAAACACACTACAACCCACCCACCCACACACACACTACATATATCCATATATATATATATATATATATATATATATATATATATATATATATATATATATATATTTATATATATATAAATTATATATATATATACATATATATATAAATTATATATATGAATATATATATATATATATATATATATATATATTTATATATATGTATGTATGTATGTATGTATGCATATATGAGGGACATAAGCCGTGTCCAACAATCAGCTTGAAATTTTATTAAATGTGACTTATGAGCAATACCAAAAAGTCTTTAACGGCAGATGGAGTGCTCAATGGGTTAGAAATTACACATTGAATGTTGTAAAGTACTAGGATATGAAGTGCCTGATTACAGGATTTTGATTTGCAATTTTTCTCTGCTAGTTATTGCAATGCAATAACTTGCATCAGAGTCAAGTTTTTCTGGTCCTATGTTTTATTGAACATTCCCCGCTATTGGAAATTAGCAACTTGGATTTAGTTGTATTAAATTGCTTTGATGCAACATGGCGTGCACTCTTTTTAATATACACATACGAAGAAATTATTAACATATTTTATGACATAAGCACATCAAAGCATTTAACGTGCATTTGAGCTCCCCGAGACTGAAATTAATCTATTCCCTCTGAGAAAAGGTTGAAAATATATCTTGAATTACTGATAATTTGAAGGCATTTGCACATATTTGTTTACTTAGAACGACGTGAATATACTGTAGAAATACTATGCCACTAAGATTAAGCATTTATACTATTCAGATAGTTATTACTCTCTCACAACGGTTGCACTTATAGAGTATAGTAAAAAAGTTAATGAAAATTATTCCCTACGCGAAACATCGGCGGTATTGGCCATATTGCACCTATATCAAATTCTATCATAAGCATTTGGTAAGCTATATATATATATATATATATATATATATATATATATATATATATATATATATATATATATATATATATATATATATATATATATATATTAAGTAGAACCCTTTTTCCCTTTTCTCTCAAACCTTTGAAGAGTCTTATTTCAGAAAACCCCAGATACAGATACTCTTCTCTTTATCTCAACCCCCAATGTTCTTGCCTTTAACAATCGTGGTATCAATTGTCTTAATCTCTCACTTAAAGTCCTACCATATTAATCCCATGTTGTGCACATAAACATCTTTCTTTCATCTTTATCCAAATGCTTTTTAGAAAACAATAAGCTTTCCTGACACCTATCATTTAGAACGTCTCCATCCTATATATAGACCATACACATCCTGAACAGCAACTCAATCAATCTTTCACCACCATAATAGAGCACCTGCCATGTTTTCAAAACCCTTTCACTAGTCTGCCAATCGTGACTCCTCATGTTCAACTTTTCAAGCCTTTTCATTTCTAAACAATCGCTTCTGGCTGTTGTATATTTGAGACTGGTGTGACGAGCTGAGAGAAGGTTGTGACTCAAAGGCAGGATGAAAGCAACTGAGTTACAACCTTCTCTCGGCTTGTCACATTGGTGACTCCAGAGTGACGACCATGGGCTGGAGGCCTTTTGGCAAAAGCCCATTTCCTCCATTTCGGCGAACGTCTGTTTGGTGGCTGCCAATCGTTCCAGTGCCAGAAGTCTGAATTTTGCGAAGACTGAGGGTCCCGTCGTCTTGATATTGTGATAAATGCCGTGCTTAGCAGGAGCCGTGGGCGTTTGGCAAAGTTCTGGACGGAAAACTTCCGGGTACGACGTGAGGAGGTGGGCATAGGCATCCGTGGGTGCGCTGATGTGGAGAGCGAGGTCGGAGGGGGCGGGTTGAAGAGGTATCGATAAGTACGAGTCTGCGTTGACCAATCCTTTGTGGGCGATATCGACCAGAAGGTGGAAATGAGAGAGGAAATCCGCACCGAGAATTGGCAATGTGACGTCAGCAACGAGAAACTTTCAATTAAATTTACCGTTTCCAAACGATAATGTGAGGTTCTCGTAACAGTAGGTGGGTATCGCAGATCCGTTGGCAGCTACCAAGTGAACGTCGGCAGACGTAGACAGACTACGTTATGCCCGTTCCTGCATCATGTAAAAACAAAAGATTAGAAACACGGGAGGCCACCGCCACGAGCGATGGCCTACTTACACGTTTTTTAGCCACTGACAATCCTTGGCACATTTCTTTGCGGCTGCCCCGAATCTGATGTGGAAGTAACAAAACTGCGGGGGATGGGTAGCAGTAAGTGGCTGTAGAAGTCTTTGGTTGGGGCGCGAGCGAGTGGTGGGTGGTGGGTGGCTTTGTCGCCACTTCGGCATGTCACACTGGCAGTTTTCTTCATACCACATCCAGTAATTCCTGAATAAATATTCTATAATAACCCAGCACTGCATTATTTCTAAAATGAACTTTCCGGTGTGAATATTTTCATAACTGAATCATAACTTTGCTTATCTAAACTTTCTTTTTGTCTTGAACTCCCACAGTAATAAATATTTACTTTTGTTAACATTCCCCTAAAAATTCAATTCAAGTTCACTTTTATTCTGTTAAAACTTCTCTATCTAACATTCATCAACTATGAAGATTTCAGACACACACACACACACACACACACACACACACACACACATATATATATATATATATATATATTTATATATATACATATATATACTGTATATACAAATATAATAGTAACGAGTAAGTGTCTAAGTATATATATATATATATATATATATCAAGTGTCTGATATATATATATATATATATATATATATATATACAATATATATATATACTGTATATATATATATATATATATATACAGTATATAGTGATAGCTCTACATACGATCTTAATTCGTTCCAGAAACTGCTTCGTATGTTAAAACGATCGTATGGTGGAGCAGATATTCCCATAAGAAATACACGGTAATTTGTTTAGTTCGTTCCTCAGCCTAAAAAACCCATAATAACTCCTTAATAAATGGCTACACATAATTACACATAACATTAATACACTACAGTATAATAATCATCTAAAAAAAGAGTAATAATGAAGAAATAATAAATAAAAAAGGGGTTTTTATGTAACATTTACTTTAGCGACAGGCCAGCGCAGGTGTAGGGACTGCTATGCAGGAGGAGATGGAAGATCAGCGAGGTGGTAGGGATGGGCGACTTTGTACGGTAACTTTTACGATAACTTACACTAACTTACACTAAGTGAACTTTAACTTAACTTAGCTTATTTTTTTTTTCACTTTTATATTTTAATATTTTTTTTAAATTTTTTTTTTGTTTTCTCATTTCTAATTTTCAACCATTTTCACTCGATTCGGTCTTCCTTTTCTTTACTTCACTTTCTTTCTTTTCATCATGATCACTAGACCGTTTTAGAGATTTTTTAAAGAAACTATCGAGTGAAAGTTGCTTGGTACGGCTTTTGAGGATTTTTCTAAAATTATTTAAACAAACATCATCGAACTGCGCAACTACACGGCAAACCTGAAGTGTCTGTGGGTGATGCTTGTTGATGAAATCAACCAAGTCTTGATGATATGCCAACATCTGTCTCATTTCCGCCGTACCTAAGATTTGGCCTACCTCCTCGGTCTCCTTCGACTCACTCAACTGCGCTTGGAACTCATCATGCTGCATGGCTTGCAGCCTCTTGAGTTCCTCGGTGATGAACTCTTCATGATGCTCATCGACGAGTTCGGTGATGTCATCTTCATCCACCTCCAGACCCATGGACTTGCCAAGGGATACAATCTCTTCGACGTCTTCCTCAGCGGCAATCACAGGTTCATTCTCAGGGCCAAAACCTTCGAAATCTCTGGGAGCAACAGCATCAGGCCTAAGCTTCTTCCAAGCTGAATTCAGGGTCGACGAGTTACTCTCTCCCAGGCCTGATCTATTATCTTTAAGCAGTGCACGATATTAAAGTGGCTCCTTCTAAATTCACGCAAAGTTAAGTTTGTGCTTTGCGTGACATTAAAGCACTGCTTAAATAAGTGCTTGGTGTACAGCTTCTTAAAATTAGAGATGACTTGCTGGTCCATGGGCTGGAGGATAGGGGTGGTATTCGGTGGAAGATACAACCACTTTGACGAATTTGTATTCGTCGATGATATCATCTTCGAGTCCGGGGGGGGGGGGGGGGTGAGTGGGTGCATTGTCCAAACAAAGCAAGAACTTCAAAGGCAAATTCCTCTCATGAAGGTACTTCTTGACAGCAGGGCCGAAAAATACGTTCACTCCATTCCACAAAGATATGCCTAGTAACCCAAGCCTTAGAATTAGAAAGCCATAGAACATGTAGCAGGTCTTTATTAATTCTATGTGCTTTAAATGCCCTAGGGTTTTCGGAATGGTAAACTAATAAAGGCTTAATTTTGCAGTCCCCCGCTGGCGTCGGCACAAAGCGCAAGTCAAAAACCGATCCTTCATTGGCTTAAGTCCAGTCATTTTCTTCTCTTTGGCGGTAATGTACGTTCGACTAGGCATCTTTTTCCAAAACAGACTGGTTTCATCACAGATGAACACCTGCTGCTCTACGTAGCCTTCCTCCGCCACGATGCTTTCGAACTCTTTAACAAAGTCCTTAGCAGCCTTGGTGTCCGAACTCGAAGCTTCTCCATGATGAACAACTGAATGAATCCCCATCCGTTTCCTAAATTTCTCTAACCAACCTCGAGACGCCTTGAATTCCTTCGTCGTACGATCGGCTGAACTCTCCCCCGCATCACCCCCAGAGCCCGCCGCCTTCAAGTCCCTGTATATAGCAGCTGGCCTTCTCACAAATGATCGTTTCAGTGATCGTATCGCCATCAATCTCCTTGTCCTTAATCCATCTTAACAAAAGGCGTTCTATGTCTTCAAGGGTAGGGCTTACGACGTTTGGAAATAATCGGGATCAGCTTCGAAGGTTTTCAATGCTCTAATTGGCTGCCTTCTATTTTATGATCGTCGAAAAATCGTGGACATATTCCGGCCATATTGTTTAGCCATATCGCTAACAGGTACACCTCGCTCATGCTTTTCTATCATTTCTTGCTTTATTTCTAATGAGAGCATTGACTTCTTCCTTTTCTCACCACTACTACTACTTCCTGAACCGAAACTAAGCTTTTTAGGACCCATGATTACGAAACACAGAAAACAACACATGAAAAAGGAAGATAAAAAACACTGTTATTTCTGAGCGAATAGAGAACAACCATACGATGCACACGAGATGAGAGGACTGATCAAGGTGACGCTCGATTGGCGTCCCTCCGATGCTGCTGCCGTCTAAGCGGCGTCAACAACAAACCACGGTTGACGCTTTCGAGAAAATTCCACGCGGACGCGTATTGTTTACTTCTTATGTTGGAGCAGCACTTAGGGTGTCGAGACAGAAATTTGGTCGAATTTTACTTCAGATGTTGGAAAATTTGTATGATAGGACATTTGTTAGTAGAGGTTCCACTGTATATATATATATATATATTATATATGTATATATATATATAATATATATATATATAAATATATATATATATATAATCAGACACTTGCTCTTTATCATTATTATTATTATTATTATTATTTATTATTATTATATATATAGATATATATATATATATATATATACTGTATATATGATAATAATAAAGAGCAAGTGTCTGATTATATATATACATATATATACATATATATGTGTATATATACATGTATATATTTATGTATTTATATATTAAACATATTTATATATACATATATATACATATATATTTATATTTTTTTTCTTGTTACCCCTCAGCGGCATTGCCAGACGTATAACTACTCGGTCTCTCCACGTCCCCTGGGTAGTGGGGAGAGGAAGTAGTTATATCCTAATAAGAAGAAGGATACTATGATAGGTACATTGCATTTGTGCGTATCTATTTAAATATTTAACAGTCATAATTGACAGGTAATGTACACTAATGTATGTATGCATATGTCTGTATATATATACAGGTATATATATATATATATATATATATATATATATTTATATATACATACATACGATTACGTATATGTATTCAATCTCATATAACAATTTGTTTATCTTTCTACATTTATATCTATGTATATAGATATATTTCAATATATCAATCTATCTATCTACCTCTCTATCTATTCCACAAGAAAGTTTCAACTTCTACCTTTGTATAT
>NC_090728.1:139371776-139374276 GCF_036898095.1 Palaemon carinicauda
CTGCTTGCAGTTGCATGTGAAATTGAAATACCGGAATGGGATTTTCCATCATGCCTCTCATCTTTCTCATACAACAAGGGATGGCTGGTACGTTGTTTCTTGTCATATACTATTTATGTATGTATATCTATATATACGTTTATGTATACATATAGAAATTTTCTATACATATGATATGATTTTATATATATATATATATATATATATATATATATATATATATATATATATATATATATAATATATATATATATATAATATATATAATATAATATATAAATATACAGTATATATTTTACGTGTTTTTTATAAATTTATTTGTCTGTGTGTGTAGTCGGTGCTATTGTCATTTATGTCCGTAAGCAGGTATGGGATACGTGTATTTGCAAATAACTTAATACTAAAGGGAGAACCTGGTAGGAGGTTTTAGAAATTCTTTAGAAACTGCCGAGTAGAATTATGAGGAAAGGGGTCCTAGTCTGAACAGAGATTATGACGACTTAGGGAAGTAAAGTTACAGAAGCAGGCGTGTGGATATCGAGGAAGAAGGTTTAAGATGAACTTAATTTTAGGCTACGTGTTGAATTAATCTACGTTCCTCTGGGTAGTGTTCATGACTTTTGTTAAATCTGTATGACATTTAAAAAATGCTTAATCCTAGTGCAGGTGATGCTGATCTTTACATCCATCCCACCTACTGATTGCTCCGCAGATCTAGCTCGAGTTTGTTGCAAATGACTGGAAATTTAAGTAGTCTTTTTCTTAGCTTGGTTGTTGAATATCTAGAGTTCTAGGCCAATGGGGATCATCATTGCCTACATATTTTCACTGGCTTTTCCCTCTGTCTACAAACAAACAGGAAATCCTACGAATATATATATATAAAAAAAAAACCTTGCGCCTGATCAGCGGCATCTATTACCGATGCACCCAACTAATTAGCTAAAAAACTAAGGGATTCAGCATTTCGATTTGGGTTGTATGTTACTATAACAGTAATCAAATAATTGGTCTATTATTTATATAGGGATATTCCATATATTTATATTAGGTCTTATTGATTGTTAGACTACCTGTATTCTTATTCAAACTTAAATAGCTTGTTCATTTATTTTCTCGTAAGCTGAGGACCCTCTTCCTTACAAGACGATGAGTTAATACAAAATTTAGTACATCCTATATATGTAATATTTATTACTATTATTAAACACTCGACTGCGTATATCTCCTTTAAAATGTGGCTAATTTTAAGACTTCACACACATCAACAAAATGAAGGTTAAGGTTAGGTTACACGCATATACAAAATGCAAGTTAAGGTTAGGTATTTACTGTGTATATAATATTGCAAATATAACTTGCAGAAGACGTGAAAGACTCATCCGAAATAGAACCTGTGCGTAAGACTAAACTAGAAGGGGAGAAGGTTAGTGGTGGGTGGTCTAGTATTATTTGGTCTTGTTAATGGCCATATTTTACTCATACCATATAGATATAAAGTCAGAAAAGATGGTCTGTCTTTTTTTCTGCATTTGATTTGATGTTTGTTTCTAGATTTAAGAGTTTGAGCGTATATTAGTAAAATAAGGGCCACTCGAAGTGGTCTTGGCCTTTACTAGGCCCTGTTGCTATATATATCCCGCACTTTGATAAAGTACACATGGTCATGAAGTTCTGCAAGTTATCATCACCTATGCATTCAATTTACAACCCTAGCTTTAATAAAGGCACCATTTAACGATACTTTATTCCTAAGGGGCAATATATTCAACTATTGCTCCTTGGTTTACATATGGCGACAGCATTGCTTCGATTTCTTTGAAAACACAAGTCAGCGTTACCAGATTGTGAGATCCCAAATTCCTTGAGAAGGATGGAAGCACAACAAAATGATCTTAAATGAAAATAGAAAAACCATTAGTACATTTTTTGTCCAATGCTAAATTTGGTTTTATTCATGTTGTAGCATAGATTTGTATCAAGCTTAGTAAAAAAAAACTACACCATAGTTTAAAAAGAACACTGGGGAAATTTTTCCATCTGGCAACAATGACTTGAATAATGAAGTAACAAACATGTGCAAAATATACCTATGCAAACTGTTGCCGACGCGCCCTACTAAAGCAGGCAAATGCTGTGCGAGTGAGACGTTAGGTGATAGCTGAGAGGCGAGATGAATGCAACTAAACTTTGTTAAACAAACATAGTTTATATACAAGGACTTGCAAGCAAGAAAGTCACAAAAATTCAAACAAAATAATGCATTAGTTAGCATGATTACACAGGTTGGTCTATTAACAGTGGAGGGAATAGCGAGTGATGAGATAAAAAAGCAAAATCGTTGCCTACATGTGAAATAGGGCGCCGTGCCCCAGAGAGGCGTACTGTAGGCGAATCATTTGGCAGGAGATATGTGCTGGATACCCACTTTTTTTGTCACAAATGTTAACCAAGAATACCTTAAGCGTAAGACGGATCACTAGGAAAGGGCATGTAAGGG
>NC_090728.1:139379276-139389276 GCF_036898095.1 Palaemon carinicauda
AGAGTTGCTGATTTAAGCAATATCCTGTGGGATGCAGTTCCACGGCAAATGCTACGGAGGCTCATAGTTACTTTACTTACTTTGATGGCTGGTTTTCCGGTCCCACACAGCAGAGGAACCCTACTCTCTACAGGACCCCCACTGTCGTTTTACCTTGTTCGTTCAGAGTATTTATCGTTTCATATCGCGTATTGTTCATATACTGTTAAATCGTCACTCTCAAAAGATTCATGAAATAAGAACGTCTTCAGTTCCCCCTTGAAAGCCTTATTATTATTATTATTTTTTTTTTTTTTTTTTTTTTTTAAACCATATGAGAAGTTGGGTTCATAAATTTTAGTCCACATCCTGGTGAAGACACAACATAGTAGGTAGTAGGTTGGCCAGGGCACCAGCCACCCTTTGAGATACTACCGCTAGAGAGTTATGGGATCTTTTCACTGTCCAGACAATAATTCATTAGATCCTTCTCTCTGGTTACGGTTCATTTTCTCTTTGCCTACACACACACTGAATAGTCTGGCCTATTCTTTACATATTCTTTGTCCTCACACACCTAACAACACAGATTGCCTAACAATTCTTCTTTATTCAAGGGGTTACTGCACTATAATTGTTCAGTGGCTACTTTCCTCTTGGTAAGGGTAGAAGAGACTCTTTAGCTATGGTAAGCAGCTCTTCTGGGAGAAGGACACTTCAAAATCAAACCATTGTTCTCTAGTCTTGAGTAGTGACATAACCTCTGTACCATGGTCTTTCACTGTCTTGTGTTATAGTTCTCTTGCTTGAGGGTACACTCGAGCACACTCTTCTTTCTTATTTCTTTACCTCTTGTTTTGTTAAAGTTTTTACAGTTTATATAGGAGATGTTTATTTTAACGTTGTTACTCTTCTTAAAATATTTTATTTCCGTTTTTTCCTTTCCTCACTGGGCTATTTTCCCTGTTTGAGCTCCTGGGCTGATAGCATCCTGCTTTTCCAACTAGGGTTGTAGCTTAGCTAAGTAATAATAATAATAATAATAATAATAATAATAAAAAAAGGTAAAGCTGTCTGGTTTCAGTTCCTGTATCATCAGAATAGATGCTCACCACAACCTTCAGCATGGCAAGCCCAGCCACCCACTGTAGTGCCCAGCCACAATAGTAACCTCTCCAGTAAACTGTTTAAATTCATGGTCCTAGGCCAGGGTCGATCTGCGGTCATATTAGTGCTAGGCAAACGCATTAAAACTGTACTAGCCAGTAACATGTTATTTTATTTTTAACAAAGGAAGGTTTTGTAAATGACGTAATGTTGAGGTGTTAAATCTCCCTTTATGAGTTAGGAATATTACATTAAGATAATTAAATCCATAGTCTTATATATATGGAAACAAAATCCTCGTCCGTGTCGTGAAGTGGCTACATTATGATTTAGATACGCTACATTTAAATCAAGAAATGTAGTGTATCTACTTATGATTATCATTCTAAACCTTTAGATAAAGATTTTGGTGTTTTTTTTTTAGCCTTGCCTTATATATTTTCACATGTTAAAATATATACATTTAAATTTGCAATATTGCTTAGTACGAAATACTGTGCCTGCGGTTTATTCCTTTACTCCCTATGTAAGAGAAGTCATTTTAATTTCCAATTCATGATTTAGATCCAAAACAAAATCGAAATCATATGGAAGCATAACCTTCCTACCCAAGGGAATATAGGCCTGAATCTGTAATAGAATTTGATCTCTCGCTTAGAATTACATCAGCTGTGTATGTGTTGGGCAGCCAACCTGACAATCCAGTAGAATTGCTGGTTTCCTGGTAACTTTACCTATAATGTACGCTCAATTCGAAAGGCAATGGACATGGGAATGGCAGTTTGTTCATGTTAATCTGTTATTTTAATAATGGAATTTGGTATTTTTATGATTCGGTTTTAAGAATTTGTGCTAGTTAGTAGGTAGTATGTTGGCCATGGCACCAGTCCCCCGTTGAGATACTACAGCTAGAGAGTTATTTGGGTCTTTGACTAATCAGGCAGTACTACATTGGATCGTTCTCTATGGCAACGGCTCATTTGTCCTTTGCCTACACTGTTACACTGAATAGTTTGGCCTATTCTTTTCCCCATCCTCCTGTTATACATCTGACAACACTTGAGATTGCAAACAATTCTTCTTCATTCAAGGGGTTAACTACTGCACTGTAATTGTTCAAAGACTACTTTCCTCTTGGTAAGGGTAGAAAATAGACTTTCAGTTATGGAAAACACCTTTTTCTAGGACACTCCAAAATCAAGCCATTGTTCTTCAGCCCTGGGTAATTCCATAGCCACTGTACTATGGTCTTTCACTGTCTTGGGGGTAGAGTTCTGTTGCTTGAGGGTACACTTGGGCACGCTATTCTATGTTACTCTCTTTTTTTAAGCTTTTGTATTTGTATGAAAGATCTAAATAATATTGTTACTATTCATAAAGTATTTTATTTTGATTGTTCATTACTTATTTTGTTTATTTATGTCCTTGTTTCCTTAACTCACTGGGCTATTTTTCCTTGTTTGAGTCTTTGGTCTTATAAGGTTGCAGCTTAGCTAATAATAGTAGTAATAATATTATATGCAACGCTGTCATTCTTAAATAAATGCCCTTTATTGGCACGTTTTGTACATGAACATGTATAGATACACTTGCTTTGACTGCATACTCCGCTGTAAAATTACCTTAACGTAAATTCTTTGCATCATCTTTATTAATTTCTTCATAAAACAAAGATTTATTTGTAATTTTTCCCCATCAACTCTCAAAAAGCAAATATTATTTTATAGTAAATGTTTAAACCAAATCCACTCCTTTTAAGTCGGGCTACTTTATCTCTAAATCTTATACGTTAAGAGTCATATATCAACCTATTGTTCCTTCCAGTCTTTACTTCGCAGCTACATTCCTCACTTAAGCTTATGTTACATACACTCAGCCACAAGTTTACTCACTAGCTTACTAATATACCTCATTTGCGATTCTATCAACTTTTGGTTCCTCCTAATTTTTCAATCTTTCTAGAAGAAGAAACTTTCGTGTAAAAACTGAATGCGATAACGAAAAAAAAGTTGTAGAAACACACACATTAATTCATGTGACCAATCAATGGACTTGGAAAATTTAACCTAGTTCTGCACTATTCACCCTCAGTGCCGATGTGTCTTAATTGTACAGTTGGACACAGGAATCCTCGGTACACCTCACTCTGAAGAAGTGCACCCAACCACGCCCTTACTGCCCGGCGAGTGCCTGTGTTAACCCAGCCCGCCATCTCTGCCATCTCTTTCTAAGTTCCTACACAATTTGTTTCGTTACTCGCCATGAAATATCGGTGTGCTAGGATATACTTTTGGGAGCTTGGTGTGCCAGGGACTCCCGTGTCCAGCTGTACTATTCAAGGCGGAGGAGAGATGGAGAACGATAAAATAAGAAAAGCATTCACAGTAGTCCTAATTTGGCCCCACACACTCACCCGGCAGTGACCCCATGGCCACACACACTCACCCCGAAATGAGGGTATGGCCGTACACACTCACCCATGGCCACAGAGACTTACTGTTGACGGAAGTGTAGTATTTTTAAAGAGTTTTGTTTACAAACATTGATTTGGAGGATGTACGTTTCGACAGAAGATCGGTGTTGATGGAAGTGGAGTATTATTTTTGTTTACAAACATAGAGTTGAAGGTCGTAGGGTTCGTATTGACATACGTACGGGAACTATTAAAGGGAAATTGTTTACGGAAGTAGAGTTGAAGGCTGTACGGTACTGTGTTACTATTAAAGGGAATTTGTTTACAAATATTGAGGGTGAAATCGTAGTATGGTGGTATTAAAGATAGTGTGGCACTATTTAACCCATTTGCCCCCAAAGGACGTACCGGTACGTTCTTGCAAAACACTGTTATTTACATGTTTTTGATAACTTTATGAGATACATCAGACATTTTCCTAAAGAATGAGACCAACCTGACCTCTCTATGACAAATATTAAGGCTGTTAGAGCAACTTAAAAAAATATATAGCAAAATGTGCTCGAAATTTAACCTTACCTTGGGGGTAAAAGGTTAAAACCTTATCGTTATGTAAGACGTATTACTTTTTTTAGGGATAACCTAAGAGGAGGAAGATTAAATAAAAAAAACCCTGGGATTCAATGAAACCTAGGATTACTTGGTAGTTGAATCAGTAGAACTTCAAAAGTTCAAAGTTGCAGCAAATGTTTTGATGTTGAACAGGCTGACATAAGACTTTTTATAGTTTATATATAATATATCTGTTTTGACGTAGTTACTGTTATTAGAATGATTTATTGTTAATTTGTTCTCATCATTTATTTGTTTTCTTATTTCCTTTCCTAACTGGGCTATTTTCCCTATTGGAGCCCTTGGGCTTATAGCATCTGGCCTTACTAACTAGGGCTGTAGCGTGGCTAGTAATATTAATATTGATGTTTTAGAGAAATGGGACCATTCTCAGTAAACCGATGAGTTTCCATTTAGTCTTAAAAACCTTAGGTATGATTAACCTCATATCTTGAGAATTAAAAAACAATGCATAATGTACACATTGGTTCATCTTTAGCAGTCAAGGGAGAGAAGGAAGGAATTACGATGGGAAAGAAACATATGGTCAAGGTAACCCAGAAAAAAAAAATATGACCGAGACATGGTTCCTGAAAGAATGTCATGGATAGAACATGGTATTTGTCTCATTTGTCTAATAAAACATTCATAAACTTTTTATTCATTCTAATCTACAAATTATGATGAATAAGTTTTCATTTTAACCTAGATTCAAATCCTATAATTATCACTAATAAAGCATTGTGCCTTCACCGCTAATCAAAATTTAGTTTTTAAAAATACAATGGGTTTTGTTATGCTTTTAAAATTGCTCTCAATTCTTTCTTTTTAAATTAGGCTTGAATGTTAATAATTGAATATTAATGGTAATTTTTTTTTCGGTATAATTATATTCCAGCTTAAAATGGCGTCTGTGCAATAAAGATTTCCCTGCACTTTTTCTCCCCAAGTATTGCAAAAAAAACTTTCAGACACTAATACAATACCCTCTTTTTTGCAGGCGCTGTTTCATATAATACACTTTTTTGCAGGCGCTGTATCATACCATACACTTTTTTTGCAGGCGCTGTATCATACAATACACTCTTTTGCAGGCACTGTATCATACAAGACCCTCTTTTTTGCTGACACTGTATCATACAATATCCTCTTTTTTGCTGACACTGTATCATACAAGACCCTCTTTTTTGCTGACACTGTATCCTACAATACCCTTTTTTTTGCTGACACTGTATCATACAATATCCTCTTTTTTACAGACACTGTATCATACAAGACCCTCTTTTTTGCTGACATTGTATCGTACAAGACCCTCTTTTTTGCTGACACTGTATCATACAATATCCTCTTTTTTGCTGACACTGTATCATACAAGACCCTCTTTTTTTCTGACACTGTATCCTACAATATCCTCTTTTTTGCTGACACTGTATCATACAATATCCTCTTTTTTGCTGACACTGTATCATACAAGACCCTCTTTTCTGCTGACACTGTATCCTACAATACCCTCTTTTTTGCTGACACTGTATCATACAATATCCTCTTTTTTACAGACATTGTATCATACAAGACCCTCTTTTTTGCTGACACTGTATCGTACAAGACACTCTTTTTTGCTGACACTGTATCATACAATATCCTCTTTTTTGCAGACACTGTATCATACAATACCCTCTTTTCTGCAGACACTGTATCATACAATACCCTCTTTTTTGCAGACACTATCATAAAATACCCTCTTTTTTGCAGACACTATATCATACACTACCCTGTTTTTTGCAGACACTGTATCATACAATACCCTCTTATTTACAGTCATTGTATCATAAAATACCCTCTTTCTTGCCGTCATGTGTAAGAAATACCCTCTTTTTTGCAGTCATTGTATCATAAAATACCCTCTTTTTTGCAGTCATTGTATTATAAAATGCCCTCTTTTTTGCAGTCATTGTATAAAAAATACCCTCTTTTTTGCAGTCATTGTATCATAAAATACCCTCTTTTTTGCAGTCATTGTATCATAAAATACCCTCTTTTTTGCAGTCATTGTATCATAAAATACCCTTTTTTGTACTGTCATTGTATCATAAAATACCCTCTTTTTTACAGTCATTGTATCATAAAATACCATCTTTTCTGCAGATATTGTATCATAAAATACCCTATTTCTTGCAGTCCTTGTATCATAAAATACCCTCTTTTTTGCAGTCATTGTATCATAAAATACCCTTTTTTGTACTGTCATTGTATCATAAAATACCCTCTTTTTTACAGTCATTGTATCATAAAATACCATCTTTTCTGCAGATATTGTATCATAAAATACCCTATTTCTTGCAGTCATTGTATCATAAAATGCCCTCTTTTTTGCAGTCATTGTATCATAAAAAATCCTCTTTCTTGCAGTCATTGTATCATAAAATACCCTCTTTTTTACAGTCATTTTATCATAAAATACCCTCTTTTTTGCAGATATTGTATCATAAAATACCCTCTTTCTTGCAGTCATTGTATCATACAATACCCTCTTTTCTGCAGTCATTGTATCATACAATACCCTCTTTTCTGCAGTCATTGCATCATACAATACCCTCTTTTCTGCAGTCATTGCATCATACAATACCCTCTTTTCTGCAGTCATTGTATCATACAATACCCTCTTTTCTGAAGTCATTGTATCATACAATACCCTCCTCTTCACTTCAACTCGCTTTAGTAGAGTAACCCCATTCAATACAATAACCTCTACAATCGCTGCATATTAACAATATATTCACAACAAAGTCTCCTTTGTATTTACAATACAATATAATGCAATAATTGAATATCTATTACAATACATTAAATATTAATGTAATACATTACCTTCATTCTATATTCATTCCATGAAAAATCATTGTAATAAAATGGATGTGAAAATAGATTCACACGACAGAGAGAGAGAGAGAGAGAGGAGAGAGAGAGAGAGAGAGAGAGAGAGAGAGAGAGAGAGAGAGAATTATTATGCAAATGTAGGTTACCAGTATCACAACGACAAAGTTCAAGAAGCCTAAAGCGAGAGAGAGAGAGAGAGAGAGAGAGAGAGAGAGAGAGAGAGAGAGAAGAGAGAGAGAGAGAGAGAGGCATATACACGTTATATATACAGTACATACATATCTAAAGGGGAATGAAGAGAAGACAATGGATTGACGAGCTATAAAAGAAAAATGCATAAAAAGACTATAAACAAACGCGAGTGGACGGGCATGTCTAAGGTTTAATTTCTGCAGAAGATTGTCTACGGATAATGATTAATATATATATATATATATATATATATATATATATATATAAGTATATATATATATATATATATATATATAAAATATATATATACATATATATACATAAATATATAAAATTATATATGTATGTATGTATGTATGTATGTATGTATGTATATATAAATATATATACATATATATATATATATATATATATATATATATATATATGTATATATATATATTTATATAAATTTTTTTATATATATACAGAGAGAGAGAGAGAGAGAGAGAGAGAGAGAGAGAGGAGAGAGAGAGAGAGAGAGAGAGAGAGAGAGCGTTTTTATATAAAGAAAAGTAAGTAACTTCTTAGCAACCTAAGAGCAAATGCAAGAAATATTAATTGAGAGAGAGAGAGAGAGAGAGAGAGAGAGGAGAGAGAGAGAGAGAGAGAGAGAGAGAGAGAGAGAGACTTTTTTATATAAAGAGAAGTAAGTAACTTCTAAGCAATCTAAGAGCAAAGGCAAGAAATATTAATTGAGAGAGAGAGAGAGAGAGAGAGAGAGAGAGAGAGAGAGAGAGAGAGAGAGACGTTTTTATATAAAGAAAAGTAAGTAACTTCTAAGCAATCTAAGAGCAAAGGCAAGAAATATTAATTGAGAGAGAGAGAGAGAGAGAGAGAGAGAGAGAGAGAGAGAGAGATACTGATTTTAACATAGGGAAGAATAAGAACGTGCAAAAACAGAGAGAGAGAGAGAGAGAGAGAGAGAGAGAGAGAGAGAGAGAGAGAGAGAAGCAGATGGCTCCGGAAGATTTTGAAGACGAGAAATTTCTTTCGGGAACTCGTTTGAACCCGTTTTAAAGGTCTAGATGTCTTCAGTATCTCTGTATTAGTTTTTGTGTGCAAATGAAGAGATGCTGAAGATATTTGGCTCTTCAACATGTCTTCAAAACCCTGCTCCCAGACTCAGAAAGAGACTTCATGTCTTCAAAGTCTTTCGGAGCCGTCTACTTGTCATCTATCGATTTTTTCAAAATACAGCTAATACGAGATGAAGAAGTCGGTATATACTTTGAAAATGCATCCCACATTATCATAAGTGCTTACAACCAGCTTTGGAATGTTTTTGTTAATCGTCGGAGCCCTTTTCGGAGGACTCAACTTGGCTCACGGAGAGAGAGTTCTTCAGGAACGAAGCTCTCTTTGTGAGGATTATCTGTTATATCTCAACGGGAAGTTGAACACTTTCCAGACATCTTGGACCTTCAAGCTATTCTCGTGGATTCTACCAGAGATGCCGCGCTTCCAGAACTGCTTTGGAGGAGGATTTGAAACTAATGGCTCGCAGACTTCACTTCTACGAAGAGCGATAAATTTCTTCCCATTTTTTGGAAGGATGTGGAACGCCTTTGAAGAAGCTCAACAATGCGAAATGACAGCAACTGCAATGAAGACTCAAATCGACCAATTCAACGATAACCTGAAATCCTATTGGATACTACCAAGACTGCTTCCGGATTTGAACACAAAAAAACCTTTCTGTATACTCGAAAATGGAGCGGTTAGTAACCTCATGTTGGCAGGTGCTGCGGGTTGTCTTTTCCTTGGAGGAGCAATCATTGCGATGAGTGTTATGTCTTCTAAGAAAGAAGAAAAAAGACCAAATGCCCAACAAGAGGAAGCTAACGATATTGAAGAAATCGGTGACGCTTATGGATCAGAGGAGAAGACAGAAGAAAATGACTCTTTGGAGATCGAATTGGAAGACACGTCAAGTGAAGAAGAAATTTCCGAATTTTCTGAAGCAGAAAATGGTGCAGAATTGCAAGAAAATTATGAAGTAGAAATTATGGAAGCATCGGAGGATAATGAACCAGAGGAAGATAATGAAACTGTGGAAATAGTAATTGAAGAATCTTCAGAAAAAGACGAAAATTCGGATTCTTCCGAGAGCGTAAAGGAGGAAGACATTTTGGGCTCATCCGTTCAAAACCAATTTACTTTCTTGCCTGACGAAATGGGAGAGTCAGTGGAAGCGGATGAGGATTCAGAAAAGGAGGAAGAATCAGTTCAAAATACTGAAGATTCAGAAGAGAAGGAAAACTCGGATTCTTCTGAGAGCGAAATGGGGAAAGACTTTTTGGGCATTTCCGTCCAAAACAGATCTAGTTTCCTGCCTGATGAAATAGAAGAATCAGAGGAAGAGGATGAAGAATCAGAAGTAGAGGAAGAGGAAGAAGAATCAGAGGAAGAGGAAGAATCAGTGGAAAAGGAAGAATCAGATAAAATTACTGAAGATTCAGATGATAAGGAAGAATCGAAACAAAATACTGAAGATCCAGAAGAGGAGGAAAACTCGGATTCTTCTGAGAGCGAAATGGGGAAAGACTTTTTGGGCATTTCCGTCCAAAACAGATCTAGTTTCCTGCCTGATGAAATAGAAGAATCAGAGGAAGAGGATGAAGAATCAGAAGTAGAGGAAGAGGAAAAAGAATCAGAGGAAGAGGAAGAATCAGAGGAAGAGGAAGAATCAGAACAAATTACTGAAGATTCAGATGATGAGGAGGAATTGGTACAAAATAATGAAGATTCAGAAGAGGAGGAAAATTCGGATTCTTCTGA
>NC_090728.1:139394276-139404276 GCF_036898095.1 Palaemon carinicauda
CTCCCTGATTTTTCCTAAGAGCGGCGCAAACTCCATTTAGACTTACGCTATGCGTAAAATATAGGCAGAAGAATGCGCACAAAGCCGAATTGTAATTTTGCACTCGCATATTACTTATGAAACACTTCATGGAAGAATACCTTCGTAGAAAATCAGTAAAGTATACCGAATGATCTTTTGGCTGCATCCCCAATGGGTCAAATAATATAATGTTTTCTACCGGACTTTTCTGTATTATAAATACAACCCAGTGCTCAATTTCATGATACTGATGTGATGGCAGAGTATTCACAATAAGTAAGATGAGTTTTGTCCTTATCAAGGGAATCTTGAAGTCGACCAATGAGACCCTTCTCCCCCCTGACCACATTCCTTTCAATTTAAGCCTATGGAAAAGTACCCATCTCTCTATCCATTTTTTTTTTTTTTTAAAGTAACGAAATGTACGCCATGATTTTGCGTTGCTTATATTGAAAATAACAACAACTAGAGCATCAGTAACAATATTAAAATTTACGGTATAAATGATAACAATAACAATATATTTCATTTTATTCGATTGTAGTGCACAGTTTACTTTATTGATGAGAGAAAAAAACAATTAACAATATACATTTACTTTATCCCTTTAAGAAATTGAAGAGTTTAATCTCTATTCCTCGGCAATACACCTAATCACATTATTTATAATGTTCCGTTGCCGTATAATTTTACGAACTTTCGAATATGAAATGAAAGATGTGTGGATGTTTTATGCTATCCCTATCACTAAAGACGTTTGTTAAGGGATATGAAAATTAGTTCCACATATGTCAACTCTACCAACTAATATCCTTCACAAACATACACAAGCGCGCGTGCACACACACACGCACACACACACACACACACACACTCACACACACTTATCTATTCCTTACTTGTTACAAAATCCAGTATTGCAATCGTGTATGTTATTCCAAAATCAGAGTTTAAGCGAAGAGGAAGTTTCTCCAAAATCAGAGTGGATCTGACTTCTTTTTATATTAATGAAAATCATTTAAGCAAAGAGGAATTATTTGGTAATCTCAGTCTTGTCTGGGGTATGAGGAGAGAGTCAAATATGGAAAGAATTGGTCATTCTTTTCTATGCCTCTTCTCGTCTCCCCTTACTGAATTGGGGCAAGGTGTTGGGTTCTCCGAAAAACTGATTATGACTAGGATACTTCAGTTCGGTATTATGCCTAATTCAAATGGAATGGTAGATTGTCTCTTCGAAGAAGAAACCCGATATTACTTTTTGAAGATTCAAGTAAGCAATGTGTGAAAAAAAAAATGGATCATCAAACAGCCCGCTATGTTAGATTAGATAGAAATTTAGCGGCCACCCCCTCTCTATCCATCATTACACATTACTTTAGTAATGTTTCGGGATTAGCACTGGTTAAAACTGGGAATTAGGAGGGAATACAGTTAATGAATGTTTAGTTCAGTCGTGATATGGCATTTTTTTTCCTCTGTCCTTTTGTATCTGCTACCTCCTATGCTTATGCTTGATTTGTAGATAACAAATTGATTGTCGACTCGATAATGTGACATTATTCTTGCTTTAATACCATTCTTCATGACAGAAACTGCAGCGTCCAATCATCATCTTAGCTCGAAGTAACTACTAATCTTTTGATTTTTTTTTCTTTTTTGATTTCTTTACGATCTATAATGGAAGGTTACTTCCTTAGCCGTAAGAGGCTAGTATTAGGGTAATGAAAATTAAGTAGTAAGATTTGGGATAAATTTCACGAGTACACTTTTTGTATCTTATGATAAATTCTCAAGCACAAACATGCCACGTCTCTTTAATGGTCGGCTACTAATTTACAGATATACGTGGCACTTACACCCATGGGAAACATTTTGAGAAAATCTTCACTATGACTTTATATATATTTTGCTTATGCTTTTTTATGCAACATTTGACATCATATACTCTCTAATATCACATACAATGTAATACCCATTATTTTTCTAATATTGCTTGGGTAAGTAATGAATAACGTTTTGCAGTATATTGTAACCTAAGAATCAAACTATCCATCAGTGGATATATACTTTGGTCCCGTTTGCAGTTCCTTCACCTTTCAAGATCCTGACCCATGTCCGTGACAAAATTACGACTCCAAGAAACTTTCTCCCCTCTATTTTCATCCCCCTACCACTTTTCTCCCCCCCCCCCCCCAAACACACACCTAATAAGCAAACAAAGCTTTAATCACATGAGCTAAGCGATTATTTTTCTCAAAATAAACAGTAAATTTTAAGTAAAACTATATACTAAAAATTGCATTCTATCTAAATTTAAGTTGCTTTCTTATCATTGTCTTAGAAAGTTCATTTATTTATTTATTTATTTATTTTGCAACCATGTCCCTCTCGTACATTTCTTCCTTGAAAGGAAAACGAAGTGACAAAGAAAATTACATAAACAAGAAGCATAAAGACAATGTGTTAAAACAAGAACCCATCGACGTTGTGGAAAATTCTACAATGGTTGTCGTCTCCGTTTTCACAATGACTATAATTCAAGTAAGCCGGTTATACATGCTACCGTTAGTAGTCCTTCACTTGCTTTACCTAATGAGGAATGGAGAGCCAAAGAGGTATAAATGCCATGAGAGGCAATGTGAAGAACTCCGGATGCTACTGTATTCAGTCTTCTATTACTCCGATTCACACTAATTTATGGAAATTGTGTGGGACCTGCCCAAGAATGAAACTACGACACAAGCAAAAGTTACGTATATTAGGCGCAGATACTCGGCAAAGAAAAGAAAAAAATACGCTGCTATCGAAAAAAAGAAGTGTGACATTATAAAATGGAAGAATTGTAAATTTTTATTTGTGTACTTTGATAACATTTTTAAATCATTATCTTTAATTGCAGAGATAGGTAACAATTCACAATAAAATAAACAGGGCAAAAAAGCTTAACATTGAAATGGATTGGTTGGGCGAAGGGTGTAATTTTGGTGTAGTGAAAATTTAAAGAGAGAAAATTTGGTGGGGTGGAAATTTAGTTAAGCGGAAATTTTGTAGGGAGAATTTTCGAGGTGGATTTTTCGGAGGGTGGTGAGTTAGATTTTACGGGTCACCGCTCCCATGATACTGGTAGATGGCCGGTGCACTTTTCATCGTGTGTAAATTATTCACAGTAAAAACGTCTGTGTAAACTGAAATGTGAGATTAGTTCAATGAAACAAGCGCATTTACAGACTGCATTCCGCTATAAATCTCTCGGCATGCGTTGCATATTTTCATTGCATGCGTTACATATATTCATTGAATTCCATTTCTGAAATAATATAATGATATCTCTTAATACTATAACATTAGTTCTATGCAACTCACCACTACTGATATCCTTCCTAAGTGCACAGTACATGAAACAAAGCGGTGACACAGAATTTTTCGCCACGTACAATATTTGTTACTCACTGCTCACAATTCAGTGCATTTAGTGACAAACCTCACTCCAGAAATAAAATGACTGAGTGTCCTACCATGTAATAACAGTGAAAGCTGATCTTAATCGTAATTATGATTCTGAGTTATGCGTGCTATTATGCTTTAGTTTACCGTATAGTAGAATGAAGACTGAATTTTATGATATAAGTCCTGACATCACAGGCCGGATAATGTTTAGGGAGACATTTGCGGTAATGAGTGAAATTCTAAGCAACGAGGGAGGGCGCGTGCGCGACCTTTGAACAATTTCATACCCGCACCTCCGCATCATATACCTTGCTCCGCATCATCACATGGTACGTACCGATATTTTCTTTCAGGTTCGTGTTTATTTTACACCATGGAAGTTGTCAACGTGTTATACTTTCAGTTTTCGTTTTTTACTACTACAGGTATTTCATTGTATACATTTACTTATTTGTAAGTGTTATATCCTTATTGTTTGCCCGATGCGTTTATGGGGGAGGCATTTCCATACTCCGATAATTTTTTTTACAAGCAATTTTACAATTATAGCGGGAATTCCACTCTTTTTACTCACATTTCTCGATTCTGAAATAGTTTGGAGTGAGAAAATTCTGAAATTTCTACTCAAATACTTCCTTCAATTTATATCATGGTCTTTTTTTACTCCACCTTTTTACTGAAGAGACCATTCCATTTAGAGGATATTGACTAAGTTCCAGATTTTACATTCACGCTGAAGTATCAATGGCATATTTTGTATTCTTTTTAATAAGCTCGGAAACCCACTTTCAAATGGCATACAGCTTTAAAAATGATGGCCAATGAAAACTTAGTTTTGATACTACAGAAACATGCATAGTTTGTCTGCTTACAACAATACTGAAGGAAGCATGTGAAAGGGTTAGTCAGCATGAAGGAATGATTAGATATGGATGAAAAAATCTTCTTTACACGCAGTCATTTCAAAGTAAACTCCTTATACTTTTTTTTCCCCTTTGGTGGGGGTCATGTAAGAATTTTATGGACCGGGGTGGGGTGGGGGGGGTGGGGGTGTTTTTGCTAATGTGCATATGAAGGTTTCGCTCTTTTATCTCAGTGTAACAGGTGTACATATTCCATACTCATTGTTAATTACGTACGTGGCCTAACTGAAAAAAAGATATTGGCAAAAACGCGAAATCTAATACAATAGCATACGCATGAACATTGCGGGAATACATGTTAGCATTATGGGGCATACATAAGGTAAATTCATAATCGATAACATAAAAAAGAAAGATACGAGAAACATAGAGAAAAACATACCAAAGGAGATGGCTAATATTCATCCTTTACCGAAACTCCGCATATACTATACAACGGAACAAGTAAATATTCAAAGTTGCCTACAGTATACACACACGCAGGCACCTCAGTAGTAGGTGTTAAACATCTTTTCCATACTCCTGATGTTAACACCATGATAACCATGCTTTAGGACTTGTATCTTTTTTTTTTTCCAAGACACTGAATTTCTCGTGAGGTTTTGATACGTAGTTTGAGGTAGCAAGTACCCACCTCTTCTTAAAAGGTTGACTCAAGGAAGTATGCACCAGCGTAACATTTGATAGATTTTTATCAAGAAACTCGCATTAAAAATAACATACAATGAAAGTACATGAAATTACAACTTATCATATATTGTTATCACTTCATCGATATCCATTACCGAAATGAAATTTAAGTTCTTGTCAGTGGTGAAGATGATTCTGGGATATAAATGATTATACGAAGGACCCGTTGTATAATGTATACCCATAAGACTTTATTCACATTTTTTGTATACACTACTTCAGAATGTGTTACACTGAGGAGTTTGCTTTGAAATGACGGCGTGTAAAGAAGATTTTTTCATCCATATCTAATCATTCCTTCATGCTGACTAACCCTTTCACATGCTTCCTTCTGTATTGTTGTAAGCAGACAAACTATGCATGTTTCTGTAGTATCAAAACTAAGTTTTCATTGGCCACCATTTTTAAAGCTGTATGCCATTTGAAAGTGGGTTTCCGAGCTTACTAAAAAGAATAGAAATGTGCCATTGATACTTCAGCGTGAATGTAAAATCTGGAACTTAGTCAATATCCTCTAAATGGAATGGTCTCTTCAGTAAAAAGGTGGAGTAAAAAAAGACCATGATATAAATTGAAGGAAGTATTTGAGTAGAAATTTCAGAATTTTCTCACTCCAAACTATTTCAGAATCGAGAAATGTGAGTAAAAAGAGTGGAATTCCCGCTATAATTGTAAAATTGCTTGTAAAAAAAATTATCGGAGTATGGAAATGCCTCCCCCATAAACGCATCGGGCAAACAATAAGGATATAACACTTACAAATAAGTAAATGTATACAATGAAATACCTGTAGTAGTAAAAAACGAAAACAAAGTATAACACGTTGACAACTTCCATGGTGTAAAATAAACACGAACCTGAAAGAAAATATCGGTACGTACCATGTGATGATGCGGAGCAAGGTATATGATGCGGAGGTGCGGGTATGAAATTGTTCAAAGGTCGCGCACGCGCCCTCCCTCGTTGCTTAGAATTTCACTCATTACCGCAAATGTCTCCCTAAACATTATCCGGCCTGTGATGTCAGGACTTATATCATAAAATTCAGTCTTCATTCTACTATACGGTAAACTAAAGCATAATAGCACGCATAACTCAGAATCATAATTACGATTAAGATCAGCTTTCACTGTTATTACATGGTAGGACACTCAGTCATTTTATTTCTGGAGTGAGGTTTGTTACTAAATGCACTGAATTGTGAGCAGTGAGTAACAAATATTGTACGTGGCGAAAAATTCTGTGTCACCGCTTTGTTTCATGTACTGTGCACTTAGGAAGGATATCAGTAGTGGTGAGTTGCATAGAACTAATGTTATAGTATTAAGAGATATCATTATATTATTTCAGAAATGGAATTCAATGAATATATGTAACGCATACAATGAAAATATGCAACGCATGCCGAGAGATTTATAGCGGAATGCAGTCTGTAAATGCGCTTGTTTCATTGAACTAATCTCACATTTCAGTTTACACAGACGTTTTTACTGTGAATAATTTACACACGATGAAAAGTGCACCGGCCATCTACCAGTATCATGGGAGCGGTGACCCGTAAAATCTAACTCACCACCCTCCGAAAAATCCACCTCGAAAATTCTCCCTACAAAATTTCCGCTTAACTAAATTTCCACCCCACCAAATTTTCTCTCTTTAAATTTTCACTACACCAAAATTACACCCTTCGCCCAACCAATCCATTTCAATGTTAAGCTTTTTTGCCCTGTTTATTTTATTGTGAATTGTTACCTATCTCTGCAATTAAAGATAATGATTTAAAAATGTTATCAAAGTACACAAATAAAAATTTACAATTCTTCCATTTTATAATGTCACACTTTTTTTTTCGATAGCAGCGTATTTTTTTCTTTTCTTTGCCGAGTATCTGCGCCTAATATACGTAACTTTTGCTTGTGTCGTAGTTTCATTCTTGGGCAGGTCCCACACAATTTCCATAAATTAGTGTGAATCGGAGTAATAGAAGACTGAATACAGTAGCATCCGGAGTTCTTCACATTGCCTCTCATGGCATTTATACCTCTTTGGCTCTCCATTCCTCATTAGGTAAAGCAAGTGAAGGACTACTAACGGTAGCATGTATAACCGGCTTACTTGAATTATAGTCATTGTGAAAACGGAGACGACAACCATTGTAGAATTTTCCACAACGTCGATGGGTTCTTGTTTTAACACATTGTCTTTATGCTTCTTGTTTATGTAATTTTCTTTGTCACTTCGTTTTCCTTTCAAGGAAGAAATGTACGAGAGGGACATGGTTGCAAAATAAATAAATAAATAAATAAATGAACTTTCTAAGACAATGATAAGAAAGCAACTTAAATTTAGATAGAATGCAATTTTTAGTATATAGTTTTACTTAAAATTTACTGTTTATTTTGAGAAAAATAATCGCTTAGCTCATGTGATTAAAGCTTTGTTTGCTTATTAGGTGTGTGTTTGGGGGGGGGGGGGGAGAAAAGTGGTAGGGGGATGAAAATAGAGGGGAGAAAGTTTCTTGGAGTCGTAATTTTGTCACGGACATGGGTCAGGATCTTGAAAGGTGAAGGAACTGCAAACGGGACCAAAGTATATATCCACTGATGGATAGTTTGATTCTTAGGTTACAATATACTGCAAAACGTTATTCATTACTTACCCAAGCAATATTAGAAAAATAATGGGTATTACATTGTATGTGATATTAGAGAGTATATGATGTCAAATGTTGCATAAAAAAGCATAAGCAAAATATATATAAAGTCATAGTGAAGATTTTCTCAAAATGTTTCCCATGGGTGTAAGTGCCACGTATATCTGTAAATTAGTAGCCGACCATTAAAGAGACGTGGCATGTTTGTGCTTGAGAATTTATCATAAGATACAAAAAGTGTACTCGTGAAATTTATCCCAAATCTTACTACTTAATTTTCATTACCCTAATACTAGCCTCTTACGGCTAAGGAAGTAACCTTCCATTATAGATCGTAAAGAAATCAAAAAAGAAAAAAAAATCAAAAGATTAGTAGTTACTTCGAGCTAAGATGATGATTGGACGCTGCAGTTTCTGTCATGAAGAATGGTATTAAAGCAAGAATAATGTCACATTATCGAGTCGACAATCAATTTGTTATCTACAAATCAAGCATAAGTGACTCGTTCGGTCACTATCTCTTGTACTCAAATATTGGGGAAGATCAAGGAGGTAGCAGATACAAAAGGACAGAGGAAAAAAAATGCCATATCACGACTGAACTAAACATTCATTAACTGTATTCCCTCCTAATTCCCAGTTTTAACCAGTGCTAATCCCGAAACATTACTAAAGTAATGTGTAATGATGGATAGAGAGGGGGTGGCCGCTAAATTTCTATCTAATCTAACATAGCGGGCTGTTTGATGATCCATTTTTTTTTTCACACATTGCTTACTTGAATCTTCAAAAAGTAATATCGGGTTTCTTCTTCGAAGAGACAATCTACCATTCCATTTGAATTAGGCATAATACCGAACTGAAGTATCCTAGTCATAATCAGTTTTTCGGAGAACCCAACACCTTGCCCCAATTCAGTAAGGGGAGACGAGAAGAGGCATAGAAAAGAATGACCAATTCTTTCCATATTTGACTCTCTCCTCATACCCCAGACAAGACTGAGATTACCAAATAATTCCTCTTTGCTTAAATGATTTTCATTAATATAAAAAGAAGTCAGATCCACTCTGATTTTGGAGAAACTTCCTCTTCGCTTAAACTCTGATTTTGGAATAACATACACGATTGCAATACTGGATTTTGTAACAAGTAAGGAATAGATAAGTGTGTGTGAGTGTGTGTGTGTGTGTGTGTGTGCGTGTGTGTGTGCACGCGCGCTTGTGTATGTTTGTGAAGGATATTAGTTGGTAGAGTTGACATATGTGGAACTAATTTTCATATCCCTTAACAAACGTCTTTAGTGATAGGGATAGCATAAAACATCCACACATCTTTCATTTCATATTCGAAAGTTCGTAAAATTATACGGCAACGGAACATTATAAATAATGTGATTAGGTGTATTGCCGAGGAATAGAGATTAAACTCTTCAATTTCTTAAAGGGATAAAGTAAATGTATATTGTTAATTGTTTTTTTCTCTCATCAATAAAGTAAACTGTGCACTACAATCGAATAAAATGAAATATATTGTTATTGTTATCATTTATACCGTAAATTTTAATATTGTTACTGATGCTCTAGTTGTTGTTATTTTCAATATAAGCAACGCAAAATCATGGCGTACATTTCGTTACTTTAAAAAAAAAAAAAAATGGATAGAGAGATGGGTACTTTTCCATAGGCTTAAATTGAAAGGAATGTGGTCAGGGGGGAGAAGGGTCTCATTGGTCGACTTCAAGATTCCCTTGATAAGGACAAAACTCATCTTACTTATTGTGAATACTCTGCCATCACATCAGTATCATGAAATTGAGCACTGGGTTGTATTTATAATACAGAAAAGTCCGGTAGAAAACATTATATTATTTGACCCATTGGGGATGCAGCCAAAAGATCATTCGGTATACTTTACTGATTTTCTACGAAGGTATTCTTCCATGAAGTGTTTCATAAGTAATATGCGAGTGCAAAATTACAATTCGGCTTTGTGCGCATTCTTCTGCCTATATTTTACGCATAGCGTAAGTCTAAATGGAGTTTGCGCCGCTCTTAGGAAAAATCAGGGAGCATTTATCCACCACCGACTTAAAGGAAAATGACGTAACAGTGTTATTATACTATCTTCTCCATTTAAATTCAAGACAGTGTATGTACATCTGGAAATATACAAAACCAGAATTTTCAATGAAGATTTGGCAAGTGCTAAGGGAACGTAATCAATAAAAGTTTTCCTACTGCTTTTAAGTGTGCAAATGTTAGGGTTT
>NC_090728.1:139421776-139426776 GCF_036898095.1 Palaemon carinicauda
AGTCAAGTCTTTTAGAGGGCACGAATCGTTGTCCAGGTTAGAGGCAAAATGGAGCACCTTGTCCAGGGACCAGGAGATAGGTTTTGGTGGAGGTGCTGGGCGTAGTCTAGCGCATGCCTTTGGTAATTTATTGAAGATATCGCTGGACAATTCAATCTGGAAGGCGTACAGGAGTGGTCTAGTCAAAGCTGATTTGCAGGTGGAAATCGTGTTGGCTGCTAAGCCTTGTCCATGAAGGTGAATGAAGAAGGACATGCAAAAATCAAAGGTGATTTCCGTAGGATTTTTTGCCTTGACGAACGAGACCCACTTTCTCCAGGAAGATTCGTATTGCCGTCGTGTGGATTCAATCTTGTATTCCTCGAGGAAGTCTAGACTTTTCTTCGAGACTCCAAACCTTTTCTTTGCGGCTAAGGAGAGAAAATCATGAGATGAAGGTCCCTGACTTTCAGTGATGAAGCGAAGACAGTCGACTTCTGTACTTGTTGAGAGAGAACTGGGTCCGGTAGGGGGATCAGCGGGGGCTGCAGCTCAAGGACCAGAGGGTACCAATTGCTCCGGGGCCACTTGGGAGCCACTAGGGCCGCTGTCCCTTTGAAGGTTCTCAGTTTGGAGAGGACTTTCAGCAGAAGGTTGAGGGGAGGGAACAGGTATATCCTGGACCATCTGTTCCAATCCAGTGACATGGCATCCACTGCTTCTGCCTTGGGGTCCTCGTACGGGGCCACGTATCGAGGAAGTTGATTGTTGTCGCTCGTTGCGAAGAGATCGATCTGAAGTTCCGGGACTTAGTGAGAGATGAAGGAGAATGACCTTGCGTCTAGAGACCATTTCGACTCTATTGGGCTTGTTCGTGATAGAGCGTCCGCCGTCACGTTGCGGAATCCTTGTAGGTGAACTGCAGACAGGTGCCATTTCTTCTTTTCTGCCAAATGAAAGATCGAAAGAAGTACCTGATTTATCTGAGGCGATCTCGAGCCCTGACGATTGAGACATCTGACTACCACCGAGTTGTCCAGAGTCAGACGGATATGGATCGAGGGAGGCGGGGAGAGTTTCTTCAGGGTGAGAAGAACTGCCATGGCCTCCAAGATGTTGATGTGAAACGTCTTGAATAGGGGAGACCATGTTCCTTGAACCTGTCGTTGGTGGGAGTGACCTCCCCAACCCTCCAGTGAAGCGTCCGTGTGGATGTTAATCGATGGAGGCGGGTGTTGAAGAGGAATGGACCTTTTCAGGGCCTTTGGTTCCGACCACGGCTTTAATAGTGAGCGAAGTCTGTTTGGAAGCCGTCTCTTGAGGTCTCTTCGAGCGATGGATGCGAAACGTCTCCAGACTCCCGCGGCATCCTTTAGCTGTGCGCGAAGCACTGGGTTTGTCACAGAGGCGAACTGTAGAGATCCGAGAACTTGTTCCTGCTGTCGTCTTGAGATCAGTTTGGATTTCAGAAGTCTTCTGTCAGACCCTGCTATATCCTTCCTTTTCTTCTGTGGAATGGAAAGGCGGTGTGACTGAAGATCCCAATGGATTCCCAACCATTGGAACTTCTGAGCCGGAGAGAGGCGAGATTTCTCGGTGTTTATCTTGAATCCCAGATGCTCTAGGAACTGGGTGACTTTGTTGCAGGCTCTTACACAATCTTCGGGCGATGTCGCCCAGACTAGCCAGTCGTCTAGGTAGGCCATCACTTGGACGCCCTGAAGACGGAGTTGTTGGACGATGGCGTCTGCCAGCTTGGTGAAGATCCGTGGAGCCACGTTGAGCCCGAAGGGCATGGTCCTGAAGGTGTAACTTTTCCTTTGGAGTCGAATCCTAGGTAGGAGGAAGCGTGATGATTCATTGGAACGTGCCAGTAGGCATCCGCCAGGTCTATGGAGACCGTGTAGGCCCTTTGAGGCAGAAGGGTCCTTATTTGTTGCAGAGTCAGCATTTTGAACTTGTTGTTCGCAATGAACTTGTTGAGAGGGGATAAGCCTAGAATGACTGAGTTTGTCGGAGTCCTTCTTGGGAACGCAAAATAGTCTCCCTTGGAACCTGGTTGACTTTACCCTCCTGATCACCTTCTTGTTCAAGAGTTCTCGGACATATTCTTCCAGGAGGGGGGTTGACTGTTGGAAGAATTGCTGGAAGGCTGGGGGTGGTTGAGTCCAGTTCCAGCCTAGTCCCTTCTTGACGATGCTGTGCGCCCAGGGATCGAAGGTCCAACGATCCTGGAATTGGCGGAGTCTTCCTCCCACCGGAAGCACTTCATTGCTTCTGGTGTCCCGAGGGTTTGCCACCTCAGCCGCTAGCTCCCCTTCCTCCTCTGCCTCTGGAGGGACGGCGAGACGAATCTCTGCCGGACCCTCTGCTTGAGCCCCTACCTCTGGGACGAAAGGTAGTAGCGTGTTGCTCATATGCCGGGGTAAAGACCGGTGACTGCGATACCACTGGTTGGGGGACCAGCTGAAAGGTCTGCTGTGGCTGTGTGGCCACTTGGGGAGTAGCGGTACCCGGAAACTGCCGTCTTCGTGTTGACGTTGCTGGGGTTTCGGCTTTTGAGGTTTCCTCTTAGGTTGAGGGCCATCGTCCTGAGAGGATTTCCTTTTTCTTGACATGCCCCACTTGTGAAGAAGGTTCCTATTCTCCGTGACGGCCTTGTCTGCAATCTCTTTCACCAGGGAGGAGGGAAAGAGATACTTACCCCAGATATTGGAGGAAATCAGCCTCCGGGGTTTGTGTTTCACCGTCGCGTTGGCGAACACGAATTCACGACAGGCTCTGCAAGCCCTAGTGAAGCTATATAGGTCCTTCGTCACCGTTGCCAAGTGCGATTTGGCTAGGACCATATAAAAGTCCGGGACTCTAGTATCCCCGGCCATAAGTTCTAGCTGTACCTGGTGGGACAGCGACGCGGCAAGCCTCTCCTTCGTATCCTGTTCCCTACGAAGGAGGTGATCCTTTAGCCTTGGGAGGTCCTCATTGAATTGACGACCGGCTACGTCAGGCTCTAATTCCCACACCGTGAAGGTTGACTGGACATCTTTCCAGTGCCTATCATCGGGAGGAACAGTAAGGGAGAAGGGTCTGCACTCCTCCAGTGCAGGGCAAGGTTTCCCTTCCTACACTGTCTTTAAGACCGCTGTGAAGGCCTTTTCGATGAAGGGGCAAGTCGCAGCATTCGGCACAACGAAGGTTGGATGCTTCTTACTAAGCGCCGGCATCTTGGAGTTGGTGAAACCCCTACTCTTCACCGCCTGGGCTAACATAGCCTGGGCCTTCGCGAGATCGAACACGATAACCTCCTTCGGTTCGGTCTCCTCCTTTGAGGCTAGTTCGGACCTGAGCCGGACGTAACAGTCCGGATAAGCCTCGAAATTCGGGAAGAATTCCACTTCTTCCAACAAGATAGAGCCAACCCTTTCACTGATGTAGATCTTTCCAGTCGTGATTGGCATATGCTCGGCATATCTCCATGGGTTAGCTTCCGAGCAAGTGGGGAGGTCCTTAACCGAAATCCGTTTCGGTTGCTTAAGATTAACCAGAGTAGTCCGGAATTGCTCCTGGGTTTCTCGTAGTTTTCTTTCCATGAGGGCCTCAAGCATCTTGAAGACCTCCTGAGTGGCCGATGGAAGAGGGTCTGGGGTGGCGGAAGTTGAAGGAACAGGTTCCTCGGACGGTGCAGGAGTTGCTGCGGGAGTAGGAGCGGGAGCGGCCTCGGTCTCCGAATCAGGGTATTCCACCTGATCTTCCTCATAGTCGAGTTCCTCGCCCATGAGGTTCTTCTCCGTCTCTTCTGACACTTCCGACATACGTTCCATGTTATCGGAATCCAGATGGCACTCATGCATGGACTGGGACATGACAATATCAGGTTCCACCACTATCTGGACGGTGGGGATCTGATCACGGGGGACCACAGAGTCTTTGGATGCCTTTGGGAAAAGCAAGGCCCTCAAATCTTCGTTGGCGAGATACGGTCCGGTGGCGTTCTTCTGGAAACCACGCACCCATTTGCGTAGCTTCTCTCGAGCGTTGTCCCTTGCCTCCGCAGAAGGAGGATCGTCGAACGCCTCGGCCAAACGACTCTTGCAGACTGTACAATTCTGCGGGTCCCAATACTTCAGGTCGCCTTTCTTGGCGGCACAGGGGGCGTGGGTCCGGCACGCCTTGTGCCCATAGAAATCCGGGCGCTTCACCCCGCAGAAGTTGCTTTCACACTTCATATACTCCTCCTGTAAAAGAAAGAGATCATGAGTACATGGAAGGCATAAGAATGACTTACATTACTCTAAGATTAAGATAACTTAATCTAAAATTTTTAAACATTAAAGTAATTCACAAGGAATTATAATTCCTGAGAATAATGAGCGGGAAAGGAAGTAGATAGACACATACTTGTGAATCCCGCCCAGTCGGTTACCGTAACCTTATCAGTAGGCAATTTCTTCGGCCACAAAACGGAAATCCATATGTATAAGCCGTGGTGGGTAGAAGCTAAGCCTCTAACAGAAATTGCCCGCAGGGTGTAGCAGGGTCTGAGACCACTCAGATCCCTGGAGTAGAAGGGGAATAGGAGAAACCCCTTATTAGATATAGGTTCCGGCAATCGGCTGCACTAAGACACACAGAGTATGCTGGAATATTGTAATGTGCAATCAAACAGCATAGCCACAGACTTGGATGGTAAGACAATACCTATATATAGAAGTGGCTCAGCCATCTGGCTGCAGTATGTTGACTGTCGGCATGTTGTCGGCAGGTATGAGAAGGGTTGCATGTCCCTTAACGTCTCGGGAGGGTGCCGGCAGACCGATGGGACGCCGGAGGCCGGTCCTGCAGGGTGGAAGGCATCAAGACAGACACACTGAGTATCTAAAGTATAATACCATCGTGGCGACCGCCGGCACAGCGGCGGGTCGCCGGCAGGGGGCGGCGGCTCCGGCAGCCGAAGGCTGACGGCCTGGTGAGCTTGGATCAATTCATAAGATAGATATGTATATGGTTGTATACCTAGACCG
>NC_090728.1:139436776-139441776 GCF_036898095.1 Palaemon carinicauda
GTAAGCACATGTAGACTTGAGATAGACTTTGTTGCGACTCTAATTAATATTTTTTGTGGATGGTTCGAAGACTCAAATGAATGATAATTAATGATTATTTTTATTATTGCTGTTGTTATTGTTGTTGTTTAAAAATTAAAATGAAAAATTTAAATAAACATTTTAAGAACAGTAACATTGAAATAAATCTTCCATAAATGAATTATAAAAAGAGACATATCATTGCAACGTAAAAACATTGGCAACATTATCTGCACGTTTGATCTTTTGAAATTGCACCGATTCAACCACCTGATTAGGAAGATCATTCTACTTGAAGTATTTGCAAGAGGAAAAAATAGGTCGTGAATGCTGTCTGAAGTGGCTGATGTCATGAATGATATGGTGTTAGTTGGTGATAGTGAAAGAGCCACATATTTTGAAATTTGGGAATGGTAATTGTGTAAAACTATGAGAATGAACCGAAAATAGATGATGGAGCAATAGACGCTGATGTGTTTATTGAAGGAGTGGGAACTTCCATTTAAAGACGATGCTTTGAGAGTAAATTTTACTGAATATGGCAAGAGGAAGAAGAGATTTAACCTGAGGGAGTCAAATGTGGATTATATAATAGGATCATCAATCCAGCTCTGCTTGGTGGAGGTAAAGCCAGATGTTCAAATTGCCAAGATGAACTGTTTGTGGAATATATGTGGAGTAATAAATATTGAAGGAATTTTTACATAAAATGATACTTGAAAAGTTATAACGAGTGTTAAAATATGTATTAGTGCGTTCTGTGGTTATTTGATTATAAATCTTGAAGGAATTTTTATATGAAATGATACTTGAAAAGTTATAACGAGAGTTGAAATATGTATTAGTGCGTTCTGTGGTTAATTGATTAATTATCTGGAGAGACCGGGAAACGATACTATATAATAAAAAATCGAGATTTATGAATTGGAGTTGTTGGTGGAAGAACTAGAAGTGGCTATTAGAGAACAGGCTGAGCATTCAGTTGGGAAAGGAGGGCTTGCTATTATTGGCTTCCTGACCTTTCTGTGTAGTAAATAAGGCAGCTTTTTTTTCTCTCTCTCGATTCAGCAGTTAAATTTTGTTTTGAATTGTCTCCTTCAGAAGAAGCTCTTGATTCATAAGTAGATATTAATCACCTTAAGATATCTATCAAATTTATACAATTTACTATGTTTAATATGTTGCTATATCATTATTGTACTATGCTAACCTTAACACCATAGTAAGAAAAATACACCGTTAGATTAATAGAATTGACTAAACCACAAGGTTACTAATATTTAACTTTTCCAACTATCCCCTATCATTGTTAGTTACCTAACGACCCTCATTCTTCTTTCACCAATTTTCTCTATCGGCTAAAGAAATATATTTTTTTACGTGCTATTATAACACGGTCTCGACTCGGACTGTCTTAATAACCAATGAACGATCGAGCCTAGGATGACGTCAGAGCTATGATGTATGAGGGAGGGCGGTCCTAACTAGACGCCATTTGCAAACCTGCCCGCCAACGCTTCGCTTGTAAATAAGGTAAGAATTTCAATTTTAAGGGGTCGCGATCTTAATTTTCGGCATCAGGATATATTGTGCCATGACCACGAATAAGGCGTGATCAAGTTGTGATAAGTTTTGTTATGTAATATAGCCATATTGGCATAAAATCAGTGATAATACGGAGTGCCTAAACACAAATGGAGTGGTTTGGGGTGCCCGCTAAATAATTTTATGGTGTGTTCTCGACTCGGACAATTTTTGATGGTTCATGCAAATTAAGTGTACTGGAAAAACCACTTAAAAAGTGAATGATTGCATAGTTCTTACAACTATAATGTACCATATGTGAGATAAAGCCATGGAAAAGGCTGGAAATGGGGTGTTTTGCCACGGCTAAATATCGAGTGATTTTTCGAAGTGTTTTATTGATGGAATTGAATTATTTTTAGCATTAATATGTGCCCCCATTAGTGTTTACTTTTCCAAATTGAAATATTTAACCTAGGCCAATTGTTTATATTTTTTACGAATTTTTAAAAAAATTATGTGCGTGGTCTCGACTCGGACAATGTGCATGTGCTGTCCGAGTTGAGAACACGGAGGTATAAGAAGCAATAAATTTTTTTTTTCTTTTAAATGACTCTGTCAATCACTCTCATTTTAACCTAAAACCAATATTAATACTAATATATTAACTCTTATAAAATTATTGATGGTTTAAAATAATTAAATATGGGTGATTGCCTAAGTCAAACATAGAGTCAGTTTTGAGCTATTTTTTTTGTGCAAATTAATTTTTTTTAGAATTAATATGTGCCCCCCCAATAGTGTTTAGTCTTCCAAATTGAAATATTTAACCTAGGCCAATTTTTTAATTTTTAATATTTTTTTTAAAAAGCAAGGTCCGTGTTCTCGACTCGGACAGGTTTGTCCGGGGTCGAGAACACGGAGGTATAAGAAGCAATAAATTTTTTTTTTTTAATGACTCTGTCAATCACTCTCATTTTAACCTAAAACCAATATTAATACTATATATTAACTCTTATAAAATATTGATGGTTTAAAATAATTAAATATGGGTGATTGCCAAAGTCAAACATAGAGTCAGTTTTGAGCTATTTTTTTTTGTGCAAATTAATTTTTTTTAGAATTAATATGTGCCCCCCAATAGTGTTTAGTCTTCCAAATTGAAATATTTATCCTAGGCCAATTTTTTAATTTTTAATATTTATTTTAAAAAGCAAGGTCCGTGTTCTCGACTCGGACAGGTTTGTCCGGGTCGAGAACACGGAGAATTTTTATTTTTCTAAAATTTATTAATTGGTCAGGCAATAGAATTTTAACATGGAACAAATATTCATTAGCCTAGCCTATGTCTCTAATGCCATTTATCTCTTTCAGATCCTTCGTGACTCCCAGCCATGCCTCGCAACTACCAGCCAAGGAACATCCTAACCACGGATAGGACCAACTTAGAGAAGGCATTTTACCACCGCCTAGAGACTGGTTGTAGCATCCGCACTGCGTGCAACCTTTTTGGAGTTAAAGTTTCGACTCTTGGGGTAAGCTTGAATAAATCTAAGCCCTCTTAAATTCTATGTGTAGCCTAGGCTAAGAACTTTAGGCTAGCCTACTTTTCATTTAGGCTAGCCTACCCTATCGGGCCTATGCTCCCCACTTTACCATTGTTTTATTTTTTCAGGATGCTTTCACTCGGTCCAACACGGAGAGTGATGGGAGGACGTTTGTGCCTAAGCATCAGAACGTAAAAAAGGTTTTCACCGATGCGCAGGAACGCTTGATCGAGGAATACTCTATCAAGATCGCGCGGATGTTCTACGGCCTGCCAACGAGAGCTTTCAGGAGGATGATCCTGAAGTATGCAGAGGCTGTTGGCAGCCCGTGTATTCCTGATGCCTGGAAGAGGGAAGGTATGGCCACCCGTGACTGGTATTACGGGTATATGTTCCGTCATCCAAGGCTTGCATTGAAGGCTCCGGAGGGCATGTCACTTTCGCGCGCGATGGCTTTCAACCGCGTAAACGTTGAAGTCTTCTTCAAGGCTTACGTGGAAGCTGTCGAGCGACTCAGTTTCATGCCAGCCAGGATCTTCAACTTGGATGAGAGTGGCTTGTCCACTGTGATGAAGCCATGTAAGGTTGTTTGCGAGAGAGGTCGTCCTGTTGCTTCGCAGGTTGCTCGGGAGAGAGGCAATCATATGACTTTCGTGGGGATTGTTAATGCTGCAGGGCATGGTTTCCCTCCAGTGTTTATCATCGCACGAAAGAAGATGAATGCTGATTTTCAGAGAGGGACTACTCCTGGAACCACAGTGCTCTTGCAGGCTAACGGTTGGATGGACCATGAGCGTTTCGTGCAGACACTCGAGCATCTCCATAAGGTGTCTTATTCTTCAGTGGAGAATAAGATACTGCTGATAATGGACAATGCCGAGTGTCACATGAGCATTCATGTGGTTGAGTATGCGATACAGCATGGCATCGTAATTGTCACGCTGCCACCTCATACTACAGCCAAACTCCAGCCATTAGATGTAAGTGTCTTTGGCCCCTTCAAGTCTGTCCTGCGATCCATTCAGGACGATTTTAAACTTTCAAACCCTCACGTGCCCATCACGGAACATATGTTGCCAGAGATAGCGTGCAAGGCCTGGGACAAGGTTTGTAATGTCACCAACATCACCAATGGGTTTCGCGCTACTGGCATCTTTCCCGTCAACCGCAACATCTTTCCAGATGATGCGTTTGCTGGGGCAGAAGTCACAGAGCAGGCCCCTCCTGATGATGATGATGATTTGCCACAAACTGTTGCCGCACCCTTGACACCAGTTCCATCGGAGCCTGACCAACCTCAGCCTGGACCATCTGGAATAGGTAGGATGTCACCAGCTTCAGCGTCTAGGGCTAACACTCCTGAAGCAGCACTCCAACCTCGGCAGACTCCAACTCCAACACCTTCATCTCCTCCAATTCCCGACGTCACTCCCGAAGCTGTGCAGCCCTACCCGAAGGCTCGTCCCCGCCCTGCTGCTAGAGGGCGCAAGAAGATCCGCGCCTGCATCCTGACTGAGGATGAGGAGGCTCTTAGCCAGCTGCGGGACAAGGAGGAGAAGAAAGCAGCCAGAGAGGAGAAGAAGCGGAGGTTGCAGGAGAAGAAGAGAGGGCAGGAGGCACGACAGGCGGTTAAGAGGAGGAGGTCTGAGCCAGTTGAGGCGAGCAGCAGTGATGAGGAGGCTATCGACAATCCTGCACTCTGTGACGACTCATCTGAATATTCAGATGAGATTGCAGAAGAGCTCGAGTTTGATGCTGCCTCCTATCCATTCGTCCAGAAGGAGCCAGAGGTGAGGGACTTTTTTTTAATATTTCAAGATCTGTAGCCTAGCCTAGGCTAGATTATGTTCATCTATTGCATAAGTAGGCTAAGTCTAGAAGAAAATTTCTATTTAATTGTCAAATTCC